>NC_086126.1:16170234-16434010 GCF_963921235.1 Mobula hypostoma | reverse complement strand
GATTCACCATCCTCTTGCTAAAGAAATTCCTCCTCGTTTTGCTTGTTTTAAGAATCGTATGTCAAGATGTGAAACACTGCGAAGTCATTAAATTCGGGTTTCATTTCATTTACAGTGATGGTCGAATTTCCTTTAGTATGGCAATGGTGGTTGGCATTGGGTGAGTCTGAATAGATTTTCTTGAAAAATGTTATAAAAATGCTGTAGATTCATTATTCAATTCACCTCTGAATAGTTAAATCAGACTCTACTGGACAATGGGCACTAAATTTCTTTTTGCAGCTTAACAGAGATACAATGCTGAAATGATGTTATCATAGTTAGTCATAGAGTCAGGCCCTTTGGCCTAAATTGCCTCTGCTGACCATGTTATACAGCAATCTACTCTCATCTGCTCATGTTTGGATCACAGCTCTTTAAACCTCTCCAATCCATGCACTAGATGGTTTTTAAATGTTCAATGGTTCAGTTTAATATCAGAGAATGTATACAGTATACAACTTGAAATTCTTACTCTTCACAGACTTCGACCAAACAGTACTCTAGTAATTTTATATATTGCACTATACTGCTGCAAAAAAAAACAAATTTTATGGCATATGTGAGTGGTGATAAACCTATGGGTCTCTATTGTGGACTGAGAGTGGGAAGGGGACAAGGAGAGGAAAATCATGGTTGGGAAAAGGGGAAGGGAGAGGGAAGCACCAGAGAGACATCCTGGAATGATTAATAAACCAATTGTTTGGCATCAAGTGACCTTGCCTGTTGTCTCAGGGCTGGGTGTATCTGCACCTACAGCAAACCCCCACCCCTGGCACTCCTCTGCTTCCACCTGTCCCACAGCCCTCCCACGGCGCTCCACGCTCACTATTCCCAACATCCTTTGCTCCTGCCGGAGTTACAAACTCGCTCTCTGCTCCACGTTGACAAGTACAGCACCGTGCAAAAGCCTTCGCTGTGTATGTGTGCCTGAGACTTTTGCACTGTCCTGTATCTGGCAGCTCATCCCAAATACATACACACCGCCCTTTGCACTGAGAAGCTGCCCCGATGTCCCTTTTAAATTTCTGATGCCTGATCTTCAACCTATTCCATCTTATAAAGTATTGTAAGACTATCTGTACAGTTCATAGACCATGGTGATAGTTATGAGTTTTAACGACTATGATTCTTCTTTTAGGTGTCGGTTTGTTGCTGATGATTGCTGATGGACAGTTGGTTGCACATTTCGTTTTCCGGAATAACCCCAGTTGCTCTTCAGTCAATGTTTGAGAGAGAATGGAGGAAACATGGCTGCAGACATCAAGGAACTAAAGAGAGCTCTACGACTGTGTGGACTGATACCGTATCTGTATTCACTTTAGTGTATAAAAAAGTCGCGCTTCTTCAGCGATATCATATGCTTGAAATGCAGACCCTACATTTTATCAGTGAGACGGGTTATTTTGTAGCAAGAAAATTATGAAAATTGGGGAACTGAAACAAGAGATTAATTTTACAATTTCATTCCCCTGCGTTGTTCCGATGTTTCATTGTTCCCGCTTTCCAAGGTTTTCTTGAAAAGTGATGAGTTTGGAGATAATTTTAATTTTGCCCAAACTTATGTGCAGTTGGAACAGCTTGAAAATGTTTGCTTTTAACATGCTCTTGATAAGGATTGCTGGAACAGAATTATCTCTGGTATAAGTTAAGACCTTGTAAAATGTGCTCCAGTCAGGCCTGCTTTTGTTCAGTTTGACTGTGCCATGTTGATGTGAAAACAGACTTGTGAAACTTTTAAACAGTGAGCACGAAAAGAATTAGTTTATTCAGATTTTCTTTTTATGTGTAGTGTATTCATAGTTGTAAAGTAGAATTTAAAATACTCCCCAGAAGTGTTTACAGTATTAATGTAAACTATTAAACTTTATTTCTATTTTGATGCAGTTTTTTAGACATGTATTTTAATAATTATAATAAACATATTACATATGTATATAATTATTTCTATTTTGTATTATTTTATTTAGCGATACTGTATAGTACGGAATGGGCCCTTCCGGCCCAACAAGTTGCACCACCCAGCAACTCACCTATTTAACAGCAGCCTAATCACAGGACACTTTACAATCACCAATTAACCGATGGACCGGTACGTCTTTGGGATGTGGGAGGAAACCCACGTGGTCCCGGAGAGAATGTACAAACTCCTTGCAGAAGGCGCTGGAATTGAACTCCCAACTCTGGAACACCCTGAACTGTGATAGCATTGTGCTAACTGCTACACCACCATGGTGCCTGCCCTTCAACCCCTGTAACTTCAAATTTTAAAATCAATAAAATACTACCCATTGCCGGTTTTTGTATGGTGAAATTTAATCTACAAAGTTCGCAAATAAGATTGAAAGAGTACAGAAAAAGATTTACAAAGATGTTGCCAGAACTGAAAGACCTGAGTTATAAGGAAAGATTGAACAGGTGAGGACTTTATTCCTTAGAACGTAGAAGACTGAGAGGAGATTTGATAGAGGTATACAAAATTATGAGGGGTGTAGATTGGATAAATGTAAGCAGGCTTTTTCCACAGAGGTTGGATGGGACTACAACTAGAGGTCATGGTTTAAGGGTGAAAGGTGAAAAGTTTAAGGGGAACATAAGGGGAAACATCTTGACTCAGAGGGTTGTGAGTGTGTGGAATGAGCTGCCAGTGCAAGTGGTGCATGTGAGCTCGATTTCAACATTTAAGAGAAGTTTGGATAGGTACATGGGTGGTAGGGGTATGCAGGGCTATGGTCCCAGTACAGTTTGATGGAGTAGGTAGTTCAAACGGTTCGACATGGATTAGATGGGCCAAAGGGCCTATTCTGTGCCTCTAAGACCCCCTTCAATTTAAAGATTTTATTGAAATAGGCATGGATGAAATGCTTGCCTCTCATGGGTCTGCAAAATTCCCATTTACAGCATCTGGCTTACTCATTTGTCTGGAGTTTGAGATATCGTCTCAAATATAAGCAGGGTGTACAGACGGAACCGGGGAGTAGGCTAAGTATTCGGTGGAGCTGTGGTCCAGGTCAAGAACGCCAATGGTCAGAAACATGGGTAGATTACAGCTGGAGCTAAGGTCCAAAGTGCACCAACTGCGACTCCAGCCTTGAACTCCAGGCCGGGTCTTTTTGTGCTGCTACTGTGACTCCCGTCTCCCTTTCCCCCACCGCCACTCTGCAACCCCGTCTCCCTCAGATCCCACCGTCAGCTCCTGGGCCCTCAGAGGCTCCATCTTCCTCTCACCCCAACCCTCCCCTCTCCACTGACACCCCCAGCCTCCCCCTCCCCGCTCTGATCCCAGCTCTCATCCGTGCCGGGTCTTTACCATCCCCTCTGACTTTCAACTGTCTGAGGTAGAACGCTCTATCCTCAGTAAGGGCCTCATCTTTGTCCCCCTTCGCCCACACCTCAGCGAGTTCCGCGTTCGCCATGATGCAGAACTCTTCTTCCGCCGTCTCCATCTCCGAGCCTACTTCTTCAGCAAGGACTCTTCCACCCTCACTGATGACACCCTCTCCCGTCTTCAACCCTCCTCCTCTTCATGGACACCCCGCACTGGTTTTCTGCCTGCTCTGGATCTCTTTATTGCTAACTGCTGACAGGACATCAACCGTCTCGACTTCACGGCACCTTGTTCCCATTCCAACCTTACTCCTTCCGAACGCTCTGCTCCCACTCCCTCCACACTAATCCTAACCTAACTATAAAACACGCCGATAAGGGGGGTGCTGTTGTAGTCTGGCGTACTGACCTCTACCATGCAGAGGCTCAGCGATAACTCGCGGATACCTCCCCTTATTTACCCCACAATCGTGACCCCACTAAGGAGCACCAGGCCATTGTCTCCCACACCATCACCGACTTTATCTGCTCAGGAGATCTCCCATCCACTGCCACCAACCTTATAGTTCCCACACCCCGCACTTCCCGTTTCTACCTCCTACCCAAGATCCACAAACCTGCCTGTCCTGGCAGACCTATTGTCTCAGCTTGCTCCTGCACCACAGAACTCGTTTCTGCATACCTCGACACGGTTTATCCCCCCTTGTTCAATCCCTTCCTACCTATGTTTGTGACGCTTCTCACGCTCTGATACTTTTCGATGATCTTAAGTTCCTCAGCCCCCACCACTTCATTTTCACCATGGATGTCCAGTCCCTATATACTTCCATCCCCCATCAGGAAGGTCTCAAAGCTCTCCGCTTCTTTTTGGATTCCAGACCTAATCAGTTCCCCTCTACCACCACTCTGCTCCGTCTAGCAGAATTAGTCCTTGTTCTTAATAATTTCTCCTTTGGCTCCCGGCACTTCCTGCAGACTGTACCTCTTCCTACAGATGCTGCCTGGCCTGCTGCGTTCACCAGCAACTTTGATGTGTGTTGCTTGAATTTCCAGCATCTGCAGAATTCCTTGTGTTTGCATCTCTAGGAAAAGGTGCAGTTGACGTTTCAGGCCAAGACCCTAACAGAAGTATTTTTTTTAAAAACAGCGAGTTTGAAAATTTATGTTTTCTGCTGAGATCGCATCTGGAATATCATGCATGTGTCTGGTCTTCCTAACTGAGCAAAGATATGCTTGCATATTGCAGCTGAGTTCAACAGGTTGTTTATTAGTGGAGCTTTGAAACGGGCACAAGGGAATGATGTTTCTCATGTTGGACTATATACACACATTGGCCTCTTTATTAGGTACACCTACTCATTAATGCAAATATCCTCAGCAGCCAATCAAGTGGCAGCAACTCAATACATAATCATTACACATTATTATTGCAAATTATTGCACATTGGTAAATTATTGTTCATATTATTATTCTGTACTTTATTATTAGTTAAGTCTGCACAATGCTAAATGTGTCTTTAAATGTTGCTGCTGTAATGAAAGAATTCCCTACTAGGGATCAATAAACTACATATTATTATTATTACAATGAAAGCTCAACATCAGGCTCTTGAATAAAAGAGGATAACTACACTCACTTGCCCCATCATTGAAATGTTCCCACAACCAATGACCTCACCTTAAGGACTCTTTATCTCATGCTCTTGTTATTTATTGCTATTTATTTATATCTGTATTTGCAGAGTTTGTTGTCTTCTGCACTCTAGTTGATCTTTCATTGATCCTGTTATAGTTACTATTCTATAGATTTGCTGAGTATGCCCAATGGAAAGTGAATCTCAGGGTTGTATATGGTGATATGCATGTAGTTTGATAATAAAATTTACTTTGAACTTTGAAAGAAATCAAGGGATGCAAGACTTGTGAATAGATTAGAAAGAGATCAACAAATTCTGAGTTACAGAGAAGGCCCACAGAGCTGAATGGCCTAACTCTTGCTTCTATTTATGTACATAATAAACCCAAAATTTATACAGAGCTTGAGTTGAGACTGTGTTGCTGCCTGCCACTCAGAGGCATCGGAGTTGGTACGTGAAGGCAGCGTGCTGTATAACCGTGGTAGATTGTCATGGTTATTTCACTCGCGATTTTGGTTATTTCACTCGTAATCACAAGACTCTTTTGCACAGTGATAGTGTAAGTTGCCGCAGGCCTGTTACACTTGTCTGGTGATGCGATTGTAGAAGCCACGTAGCCTCGATTGTAGCGGGGACGAGTCCTCGAGCCGCGGGCTTGCCTGCAGCTGCAGGCCAGGTGAGGGAACGCTGGAGGCGGTGCAACGTGGCATCCGCGCTCAGCAGGGGGCTGGCCTCTCCTGTTGGTGCTGCCCTCTCCTGTTCAAGTGGTGGAACAACAGTCTGGACTGCACGTGTCTGCGCACTGCCAGGAGATTGTACCATCGATTGCAGGACAGGTCACTGAGGGTTTTGGACTACATATAGGTTCTTATCCCACGTGAAGAGGCTTCTCTACTCGCTTTTTTGAATGCACTATTTTGTTTGCTCTGCACCGTGGCCCCCGAGGGACGCTGACTCATTCGCCGTATCTATTATGGCTGAATGATAATTAAACTTGATTTGATTTGTATCTCACTCTGCTGACAAGATAAAGCAAACAGGGAGAAAGAAAGTGACACAACTGACATGACACAAAGTAAGGCTTTCATTGTACAGATCCAGTCAATTTCCCATTCTTACAGATATGGTAAAAAGTTTATATTTCAGACTGGATGGAATAAAGCTGAAAATAAACTACCCTTTGTGTTCTTTCTGAAACTATCTGATTTCTAAATCTATCTATATTATTTACAAATTAACAAAATGACATCACATGATTAGAATCTGTTTGCTTGATGTAAATGGTGTGGTAGCAGCTTTGAAGGCCACTTGACAGTACTGAAATCGAACCTCAGTGCAGACTGGCGCCTTCAGCTTCCCTGCTTGAATGAAGCAGCACAAATGGGAGATCATTTCCTGCAGCAAACCTGGCAAAATCGGAGATCATTTCCTGCAGCAAACCTCAGACACCCCACCCTGCAAAAACTAATTTCAGGGAGGTATCAGCACCATTTCAGGGAGGTAGCACCCCCGCCCCCTGCAACACCATATTCCCCCCCCACCCCCCGCGGCCCGTCGACCTCCAAGTGTGTATGTAATACTTTGTTTCATGATTTTGTCTAATCTGTAAACCAAGTTGGGTATACTGCTGCACAGAGTCTTGTCATCTTCAGAAGTTTTCTGATGACTCTGCCATAGTTGGATGCATCAGCAAAGGAGATGAGACTGAGTACAGGGCTATGGTAGGAAACTTTGTCACATGGTGTGAGCAGAATTATCTGCAGCTTAATGTGAAAAAGACTAAGGAGCTGGTAGTAGACCTGAGGAGGGCTAAAGCACTGGTGACCCCTGTTTCCATCCAGGGGAGTCAGTGTGGACATGGTAGAGGTTTACAAATACCTGGGGATACGAATTGACAATAAACTGGACTGATCAAAGAACACTGAGGTTGCCTGCAAGAAGGGTCAGAACCATCTCTATTTCCTGAGGAGACTGAGGTCCTTTAACATCTGCCGGAAGATGCTGGGGATGTTCTATGAGTCTGTGGTAGCCAGTGCTATCATGTTTGTTGTTGTGTGCTGGGGCAGCAGGCTGAGGGTAGCAGACACCAACAGAATCAACAAACTCATTCGTAAGGCCAGTGTGTGTGGGGATGGAACTGGACTCTCTGACGATGGTGTCTGAAAAGAGGATGCTGTCCAAGTTGCATGCCATCTTGGACAGTGTCTCCCATCCACTACATAATGTACTGGTTGGGCACAGGAGTACATTCAGCCAGAGACTCATTCCACCGAGATGCAACACAGAGCGTCATAGGAAGTCATTCCTGCCTGTGGCCATCAAACTTTATAACTCCTCCCTTGGAGGGTCAGACACTCTGAGCCAATAGGCTGATCCTGGACTTATTTCCTGGCATAATTTACATATTACTCTTTAACTATTCATTGTTTTATTACTATTTATTATTCATGGTGCAGCTGTAACGAAAACCAATTTCTCCCGGGATCAATTAAGTATGACTGTGACTATATGCAGCAAATGCATAAGTAAAATATGTGCTTATATTATATTATATTATATTATCATGTTTATTCTATTACAACTTTAAGCAAGTCTACAGGGAGTTTGGCCTCATCACGTAGGACATCAATAGCGTAGCTCCTTAGCAGCTAACCAGCTAGTTTAAATAACGTTAGCTATGCTGTAATGACAGCTGTTAAACTCACCTCAACATGTCTTTTCCATTTTAACCCACCATGGGCAATAGAAAGGTCACTGTTGCAAACAGTGCAGCGAGCAACACTGTCATTATTTTTGAGGTCGACTGTAAAGCCCGACCACAGAGAAAGGGTCTCGGCCTGAAACGTCGACTGCGCCTCTTCCTATAGATGCTGCTTGGCCTGCTGCGTTCACCAGCAACTTTGATGTATGTTGCTTGAATTTCCAGCATCTGCAGAATTCCTGTTGTTCACAGAGAAAACTGATAGGTCTACTTAGCAGCAGTCCCCAACATTTTTTGCACCGCAGACCGGTTCAATATTGACAATATTCTTGCGGACCAGCCGACCGGGGAGGGGTGGGGGTGTTAATCACGACCGGAATATAGGTGATAAGTCAATAGCATCCTAACATTTTAAGTAACGTTTGGATATTAAACACACAGCGCATATTCTCCACGTGTAAACATATAAAATCATTGCAACACACCAATATCGCTGAATCAGTGGGAGCCCTGGGCTTGTTTTCCTGCAACAAGACGGTCCCATCGAGGCATGATGGGAGACAGCGATACTTGAAGGGGGTTCCTTATGTCCAGTCTATTCCGCAATTTAGTTTTCGTTGCATTTATTGCAGGAAACTCCGCTTTGCAGCGATATGATGTTGGAAATGGACGCAACGTTTTCAGTGCTTTCGTGGCTATCTCAGGATATTTAGCCTTGCCTTTCATCCAGAAAGCCGGCAGAGATGTTATGTCAAACATACTTTTCAGCCCGCCGTCACTTACAAGCTCCAGGAGTTGATCTTTTTCCCGCGCTGACATGGATGAGGCGCGCGTAATGACCTCGCGTGCACTCAAGCTCAACAGTGCGTGACAGGGAATGAGGAAAGGTGCAGCTGACTCATATCATTTCATATCGCCAAATCATATTGTTTCCTCACGGCCCGGTGGTTGGAGACCACTCTTAGCACGAAGAGAGACCAATCAGGATGCTCGCTCTCCCTCTCAAAAAAAAATCGATTTCCGGGATATTGTATATAATTCCGGGGCGTCAGGGAGCCACTATCGATATGCGGGAGACTCCCGGATCTTCCGGGAGAGGTGGGATGTCTGAAACCCGCCTCAATAACCCGGAGAGTGATGCTGGCTGGAGGCAAGACCCTTGTGGTTTGGCTTTTGGGAGGGTCCCCATGCCAATGTGGGACCCATAGTAATGCGGAGCATATTAATGGACACTGGATACCCCCCTAATTTTCTTATATTATGTTCATATTATTTTTAGTGATTTGGTTTTGTTATTTGGTTCATTCACAATTTGATTAATGTTCAGTGGGTTGGTTGATGGTTACAAGGGGCAAAGCTGATCCAGGCAGTTGGGGCAGCTGAGGGGTCCCGGAGATGTGATGGAGTGGACGGAGACGGCCCGGCAGCGTGCGTGGAAAGCCGATGCGCTGTGTCCCGGTGTTTCCAGAAAGGAAAATAAAGACGCTATTTTAAACTTCTGCACGCCTGGGAGTCCCTTTTGTGTGCAACAAATATTTGGTCCCGGAACCCGGGACAATTAACGTCGCTCAGTGTGGCAACAACGAGGACACGGATCGCGTTTGATGGACAGCGGGAGCGCGCAGCTTCGGGGGCGCGGATGCTTCACACATAAAGGATCTGGAGGAGTTGGCAGAGACCTTGTCTCAGAGCCTATGGCTTTTGCAACTGAATCAGCTCAAAGAGGTGTGTGTGGAAGCTAAGATCCCATGTGAACATGTTACCATAAGGCGAACGTTAATTAGACTAATTACTGAATCTATGGACAATGTAATTAATAATGAAGAGGAGGATATTCCACTATTTGTCTTCTTTTGCACATGAGTTGTCTGTCAGTCTTTGCTGTCTGTAGTTTTCATCAATTCCATTGTATTTATTTTCCTGTTGATATCTGAAAGAAAATGAATCTGAAGTAGTAACCTTTTGCATCAGAGGTCCCAACACACTAGGCTACTGCTACACCACGATATGGAATGCCTGTTGTTGTTAAGTCAGATCATTTGACTGTACTCCTGCTACCTGCATACAGACAGAGCCTAAGCAACAAGGCTCCTGATATCCAGATAACCGAGGGGTGGTGTTGGGAGGCAGAGGAACGGTTACAGGATTGCCTTTGAGTCAGCAGGCGGAGCCATGTTCAAGAACTCATCTCAGGACCGGAAGGATGACACCAGGGTCACTAGGGACTTTACTAAAACAGATGTGGAGTTGTGTGTCCCCAGAAAATCACTCAGGGTTTTCCCAAATCAGAAACTCTGGATAAGCACTGAGATCCGGAACCTGCTGAGCACCAGATTAGAGGCATTCAAGTCTGGAGATCAGGAATGCTACAAGAGGAGCAGATATGATCTCCAAAAAGCCGTCTTTTGGGCAATGTGGAGATTCCAGAGTAGACTGGAATAAAAGACGGATGCTCAAGAGCTGTGGCAGGGTTTGAATGCCAGAACCTCCTGCAAAGGTAAATCTTGTGACAAACGGGACAGCAGAGCTTCGCTTCCAGCCGAGCTCAATGCCTTCTATGCTCCCTTTGGCAACCAGAAGAGGAGGAACCATCGCCCAGCCCCGTGTCTCCCGATGATCATTTGGTCTCAGTATCTGAAGATGATGTGCAGGCTGCCTTCAAGAGAGTGAATCCAAGGAAAGCATCCGGTCTGGATGGAGTACCTGGCCGAGTACTGAAGACCTGTGCTGACCAGCTGGCTGATGTATTCACGGATATCCTCAACCTCTCGATCTGGCAGTGTGTGGTACCTACCTACTTCAAGGAAGCTTCAATCATATCGGTGCCCAAGAGCAGCATGGTAACCTGTCTGAATGACTATTACCAAGTGGCACTTACATCCACAGTGATGAAGTGTTTTGAGAGGCTGGTGTTGAAGCATATCAGCTCTTGTCTGAATGGTGACTTGGATCCTCTCCAATTCACCTACCGAAGCAACAGCAGATGCTGTCTCGTTGTCACTTCACACAACTCTGGAACATCTGGACAGCAAAGGTGCAAACATCTGGATGCCCTTTATTGAATACAGCTCAGCACTTAACACCATCATCCCCTCAAAAATAATCAGTAAACTCCCAGTCCTGGGCCTGAATACCCCCTTGTGCAATTGGATCCTGGATTTCCTCAGTTGCAAAACCCAGTCAGTTCGGATTGACAAGAAACATCTCCTCCACAGCACAGGAGTCCCACCGGGAAGTGTGCTTAGCTCCCCGCACCCCCCCCCCCACTCACTTTACACCGACAGTACGACTGTGTGGCCAAGTACACTTCCAACACCATTTACAAGTTTACTGATGACACCACTGTTGTGGGCTGTTTCAAAGGGGGTGATTAATCGGCATACAGGAGGGACTCTGAAAACTTCGCTGAGTTGTGTAATATCAACAACCTCTCACTCAATGTGGATGAGACCAAGGGACTGATTGTGACTTTAGGAGGGGAAACCCAGAGGTCCATGAGCCAGTAATCAAAGGACGATTAGAGGCGGAAAGGGTCAGTAACTTTGAATTTCTGTTTGTCACTCTCTGAGGACCTGTTCTGAACCCATCATATAAATATTATTGTGAAGAAGGCCCGACTGTGCCTTTACTTCCTCAGGACTCTCAGAGATTCAGCCAGTCATCGAATACTTTGGCAAACTTCTATAAATGTGTGGCAGAACGTGTGCTGACTGGCTGCATTACAGCCTGGTATAGGAACACCAATGCCTTTGAGTGGAAAATCCTACAAAAGGTAGTGGATTCGGCCCGGTATATCACGGGTAAAACACTCACAACCACTGAGCACATCTACATGAAACATTGCCGTAGGAAAGCAGTGTCCATCAGCAAAGATCCTCACCACCCAGGCAATGCTGTTTTCTCACTGCTGCCATCAGGTAGAAGGTACAGGTACCTCGGGACTCGCACCACCAGGTTCAAGAACAGTTACTACCCCTCAAACATCAGTGTCCTGAACAAAAGGGGATAGCTACACTCATGTCAGGACTGTTATATCGTTATTTCATGCTTGTTATTTATTGCTATTCATTTTTCTGCATTTACTTTTTTTTACAGTTTATAGTTCCTCATATTTACAGTTCACAGTTACTCGTTCTATAGATTTGCTAAGAATGCCCGCTGAAAAAGAATCTCTGGGTATCTGTGGTGACACGTATGGATTGTGAGAATAAATTTTAATTTGATCTTTGAACTATATGGTGACATATGCGCAGTGTGATAACAACTTACTTTGGATTAATATTTTGGCTTTGACAATATTTTTCCGTAACGTTTTTTTCCAGTGATCCAGTTCCAACATCTTTCATCCCAAATTATAAAAGATTATCCACAGAAAAATATACAAAATACAAACATTGCATGTTTATCAGATCGAAGAGCCAAATTATAACATGAATATTACTGTGTATAACACACTCAAATTCCAGGGAATGGGGGAGTGGGTCACGTCCCTGGAAATCTCCCACTCTCCCCATTCTGTTTACAATGGTCGCAAGTTGTTCAGCCGCTCTGCTGATTGACAGCTCCCTCTGCCCCGCCTCCCCGGCTGCGGGTCACTGTCACCTGACGCCATGTGATTGTTTAACGTCACAAAGCCCCACCTTCAGCGACGTCGTTTCCTTGGAAACGGTCCAGTGCGGGAAGTCCGAGATGGTGGAGCCGGTCTCCACTTGTTGGGGTTTCGGCTCCGCTGTGGGATCCGCCTCTCCTCTTCCTGCCCGCGGAACAGTGAGTGTCTGTCAGCGCCTCACTGCACCGGCTCTCTGCCTCAGGTACAATATTTAAAACAGATTTGCACAGTCACATGGATGGGAAAGGTTGAGAGGGATACGGGCCTAATGCAGGCAGACGGGCCGAGTTCAGGTCGACAACTTGGTCGGCGTGGATGAGTTGTACCGAAGGGACTGTTTCTTTTCTGTATAAACGTGACTCTAGCTTGGGAGTTAATTCCGGATGCCAGCTATTCTCTGTATGAAATATTTACCCCTCAGATCCCCTTTAAATCTGTCTTTAAACAGTTTTGTCCAACTCTAATGAGAGGCAGTTCTTTGGCTGACAAGGCAAGTAGAACACACAACCCTGTCTACCTGTGATGCCACATACAGGGAACTGTGTAACAATATTAGAGGCACATGCACAGGGGCTTCAGTGAGCAAGGCCCAGAGGGATATGAAAGCCTGACCACAGCAGTCCTCCACTGCAGTGGGGTTTGTCACCTTCATTCTCAGCTGTGAGCTTGTTCCACTGAACCCCTTATCCTCTGAGAAGACATTTGCACCCTCCCACTGTGACCAAGGTGTCTGACATCTCTCCTAATATCACCCAGAGTACTTCACCAAATTCCCATATAAAACTATTGTTACTGGTGCACAGGGAATGGCAGCATTTTGGTCACCTTTTGAGGGGGTTGGTTCAGTATGTGGCCATTGATACCTTTGTCGAACAAAAATCCATCGTACTGGGTACTGAATGTTTTAGCTGAGTCCATCCTGAAGTTCTGTGTTTCAGGTTCCCACTGCACTTTCACAGTCAGTGGTTTCTGCATGTCCATACTGACCATCGAGAATCTGTCCCCACTAACTCAGCACTTGGTCTGTCTCCTACCCTGCCCTGGTGATTCAAATGCTCATCCAGATGGTCCCTAAATACCAGCCTGCACCACCCCCTCAGGCAGTGTGTTCCAGATTGCAGTCTCCCTCTGGGGAGAGAGGAAATATAGAAAACCTGCAGCACGATACAGGCCCTTCGGCCCACAAAGTTGTGCCAAACATGTAGCTACCTTTGAAATTACTACGGTTACCCGTAGCCCTCTATTTTTCTAAGCTCTATGTACCTATCCAAAAGTCTCTTAAAAGACCCTATCGTATCGGCCTCCACCACCATTGCTGGCAGCCCATTCCATGCACTCACCATTCTCTGTGTAAAAAAAACTTACCCTGACATCTCCTCTGTACCTACTCCCAAGCACCTTAAACCTGTGCCCTTTTGTGGCAGCCATTTGAGCCCTGGGAAAAAGCCTCTGACTATCGACACAGTCAATGCCTCTCATCATCTTATACACCTCTATCAGATCACCTGTCATCCCCCGTCGCTCCAAGGAGAAAAGGCCGAGTTCACTCAACCTATTCTCATAAGGCATGCTCCCCAATCCAGGTATCATCCTTATAAATCTCCTCTGCACCTTTCTGTGCTTTCCACATCCTTCCTGTAGTGAGGTGACCAGAACTGAGCACAGTACTCCAAGTGGGTCTGACCAAGGTCCTATATAGCTGCAATATTACCTCTTGGCTCCTCAGTTCAATTCCACGATTGATGAAGGCCAATGCACCGTATGCCACCTTAACCACAGAGTCAACCTGCGCAGCTGCTTTGAGTGTCCTATGGACTCTGACCCCAAGATCCCTCTGGTCCTCTACAATGCCAAGGGTCTTACCATTAATACTATATACTGTCATCATATTTGACCTACCAAAGTGAACCACTTCACACTTATCTGGGTTGAACTCCATCTGCCACTTCTCAGCCCAGTTTTGCATCCTATCAATGTCCCGTTGTAACCTCTGACAGCCCTCCACACTATTCACAACACCCCCAATCTTTGTGTCATCAGCAAACTTACTAACCCATCCCTCTACTTCCTCATCCAGGTCATTTATAAAAATCACAAAAAGTAAGGGTCCCAGAACAGATTCCTGAGGCACACCACTGCTCACCGACCTCCATACAGAATATGACCCGTTTACAGCCACTCTTTGCCTTCCGTGGGCAAGCCAGTTCTGGATCCGCAAAACATTGTCCCCTTGGATCCCATGCCTCCTTACTTTCTCAATAAGCCTTGCATGAGGTACCTTATCAAATGCCTTGCTGAAATCCATATATACTACATCTACTACTCTCCCTTCATGAATATGTTTAGTCACATCCTCAAAAAATTCCATCAGGCTCGTAAGGCACAACCTGCCTTTGACAAAGCCATGCTGACTATTCCTAATCACATTATACCTCTCCAAATGTTCATAACTCCTGCCTGTCAGGATCTTCTCCATCAACTTACCAACCACTGAAGTAAGACTCACTGGTCAATAATTTCCTGGGCTATCTCTACTCCCTTTCTTGAATGAGGGAACAACATCCACAATCCTCCGGAACCTCTCCTGTCCCCATTGATGATGCAAAGATCATTGCCAGAGGCTCAGCAATCTCCTCCCTCGCCTCCCGCAGTATCCTGGGGTACATCTCATCCTGTCCCGGCGACTTATCCAACCTGATGCTTTCCAAAAGCTCCAGCACATCCACTTTTTTAATATCTACATGCTCAAGCTTTTCAGTCCGCTGCAAGTCTTCACTAAAATCATCAAGATCCTTTTCTGTAGTGAATATTGAAGTAAAGTATTCATTAAGTATCTCTTTTATTTCCTCCGGTTCCATACACACTTTCCCACTGTCACACTTGATAGGTTTTATCCTTTCACGTCGTATCCTCTTGCTCTTCACATACTTGTAGAATGCCTTGCGGCTTTCCTTAATCCTGCCCACCAAGGACTTCTCATGGCCCCTTCTGGCTCTCCTAATTTCATTCTTAAGCTCCTTCCTGTTAGCCTGACAATCTTCTCGATCTCTGACATTACCTCACCCTCTGAACCTTTTGTAAGCTTTTCTTTTCTTCTTGTCTAGATTTACTACAGCCTTTTTTGTACACCACAGTTCCTGTACCCTACCATAACTTCTCCGTCTCATTGGAACATACCTATGCAGAACTCCACACTATTACGTACCCCGTAACTGGGTTGCCAAACCAGCAGAAATGGAATGCTTGTTGGAGTCTGTGATTACTAGGAACTAATAAATTTTTTTGAAGAAATAAGTAATACAGTACACTAATCGCAAGGATATAAATGTAACAGGTTAGCAATGATAATACCCACATATACACAGAAATAGGGTAATAGGAATCAACCAATCTCTATTGCAGTCTAGGGGTAAAAGGATCAGTCTTAAGCAGAGTTCAGTTCAGTTCGAAGTAATCGCTGTTGTTGTACCGTTGGAGGGAGGGACGGAGGGAGAGAGATATATAGAGATGCAGTTGGTTTCGGGCAGACCTTTTGATATCTTCTGATCCCGCTGTGGTCACCGACTGTGACCCCTCCGTTCCGAATACGATCGTTCTTCCGCAGTGAATCCGGCACTCAGGCAAGTGCGGATACACACCCTGAGAGCCTCTGACCAATTCCCGTGAACCGGTCCTCCAAACTTCCACCAACTTGTGGGGGCACACTGCCCTTTCCAGGGTCTCGTGGCATGTCTCGTGCCTTAGCAAACCTGCTCTTTTTATCCTCCTGGGGTATCACCTGTCCATCAAACTTCAAACAGTTCAGCTTCAAAGCAAACGGTCTGTCAATATGTTTCTCCATTGTCTTCCATTATCTCTCTCATTAGCATCATCCGTCTGGTAGCTCTGCTTGGCAACACACATAACAACACAAGTATTCCCTGAACATTTGCCACATTTCTCCCGTACCTTTCCTTGAGAACATCAGTTCCCAATTTAAGCTTCCGAGTTCCTGCCTGATAGCCTTATAATTCCCCTTACTCCAATTAATCGCTTTTCTAACTTGTCTGTTCCTATCTCTCTCCAATGCTATTGCAAAGGAGATAGAATTATGATCACTATCTCCAAAATGCTCTCCCACTGAGAGGACTGACACCTGACAAGGTTCATTTCCGAATACCAAATCAAGTACAGTCTCTCCTCTTGTAGTCTTATCTACATATTGTGTCAAGAAACCTTCCTGAACACACCTAACAAACTCCACCCTATCTACACCCCTTGCTCTAGGGAGATGCCAATCGATATTTGTGAAATTAAAATCTCCCACCACTACAACTCTGTTATTATTACATCTTTCCAGGATCTGTTTCCCTATCTGCTCCTCGATATCCCTGTTACTATTGGGTGGCCTATGAAAACCATCCAGTAGAGTAATTGACCCCTTACTGTTCCTAACCTCCACCCACAGAGACTCTGTAGACAATCCCCTCATAACGTCCACCTTTTCTGCAGCCATGACACTATCTCGGATCAACAGTGCCACGCCCCCACCCCTTTGGCCTCCCTCCCTGTCCTTCCTGAAACATCTAAAACCCAGCACTTGAAGTAACCATTCCTGTCCCTGAGCCATCCAAGTCTCTGTAATGGCCACCACATCATAGCTCCAAGTAGTGATATATGCTCTAAGCTCATCCGCTTTGTTCACAATACTCCTTGCGTTAAAATAGACACATTTCAAACTGTTGGTCTGAGCACGTACCTTCTCTATCACTTGTCTGTCCTCCCTCACACACTGTCTCCAAGCTTTCTCTATTTGTAAGCCAACCGCCTCTTCCCCAGTCTCTTCAATTCGGCTCCCACCCCCCAACAGTTCTAGTTTAAACTCTCCCCAATAGCAAACCTCCCCGCAAGATATTGGTCCCCATGGGATTCAAGTGCAACGCGTCCTTTTTGTACAGGTCACCGCTGCCCCAAAAGAGGTCCCAGTGATCCAGAAATCTGAATTCCTGCCCCCTGCTTCAATCCCTCAGCCGCGCATTTATCCTCCACCTCATTCTATTCCTGTACTCACCGTCACGTGGCACAGGCAGTAATCCCGAGATTACTACCTTTGCCCTCCTGCTTCTCAACTTCCTTCCTAACTCCCTGTAGTCTGTTTTCAGGACCTCCTCCCTTTTCCTACCTATGTCAATGGTACCAATATGTACCACGACCTCTGACTGTTCTCCAATCCACTGCAGGATATTTTGGACGTGATCTGAAACTTCCCGGAGCCTGGCATCTGGGAGGTAAACTACCATTCGTGTTTCTTTCCTGCGTCTACAGAATCGCCTAACTAAAGAGTCCCCCATCACTACGGCCTTTCTCTTCCTTTCTCTGCCCTTCTGAGCCACAGGGCCGGACTCTGTGCCAAAGGCTCGGCCGCTGTTGCTTCCCCAGGTAGGCTGTTCCTCCCCCCCCCCCCCAACAGTACTCAAACAGGACTACTTATTGTACAGGGGGACAGCCACAGGGCTACTCTCTGGTACCTGACTCTTCCCCTTCCCTCTCCTGACTCTTAACCACTTGTCTGTCTCCTGTGGTCCCGGTTCGACCACCTGCCTATGACTCCCTTCAATCACCTCCTCGCTCTCCCTGACCAGACGAAGGTCAACGAGCTGCAACTCCCGTTCCCTAATGCAATCCCTTGGGAGCTGCAGCTCGACACACCAGGTGCGGATAGTCCCGTCCAGGAGGCTGGGAGACTCCAGAACTTTCCACATCTGACACCGAGTACAGAACACCGGCCTCACAGACATGCTTCCTTTGTCATATCTTTCTACCGATTTGTTACCATTCTTTACCAGCAGAGCCACGCCATCCCCATTGCCTACCTTCCTGTCCCTCTGATACGTGTAACCTGGGGCATTTTGCTCCCAACTACAAACATCCTTCAGCCGTGATTCAGTGATGGTCACAACATTAAACATGACAATCCATAATAGGGTAATAAGATTATCCACCTTATTTAGTATACTCTGGGTATTGAGATATGACAGTTTGAGTTCTGCATTTGCTACCATAATTGTTTCTGCATCCCTCATGCACTGATACTCACCCTGCTGGCTGCATTTATGTCCTATCATCTGCCTGCCCTTCCTGACTGCATGCTATCTTTGCTTTTTTACCATCTGTTTATCTTGCATCCTTTCACACCTGTTCCCACGCCCCTGCGAAATTAGTTTAAACCCTCCCCAACTGCTCTAACAAACCAGCAGTATGCCCACAAGAAAACTAATCTCAGGGTTGCATATGGTGACAGAAATGTATTTTGATAATACATTTACTTTCAGCTTTGTACTTTGTAGTAGAGAGCCGGGTGTTGTACTGGTCTGTGTCCTCACTGGCCGGTGCTGTGCTCTGGCAGCTCAGTGTGCTTGGTATACAGTGTCAGTGTTTCGACAGAAGTGTGTCCTTATTACACAATTGATCTTGTCCATCCTGGAGCTTGGAAGATTCACTGGCGACTAGAATGATTTTTTCAACTATTATTGGGTAGAGAATCATTCTGTGATCGTCGAGACTATTTGACCCATCAAGTTAATACCAACTCCTGCTACAACATTTCCACAGTCCCATTCCCCACTCTGTCCCCACAGCACTGCAGGTCATTTCCCCTGAAGGACCTGTCTAATTCCTCTTTGAACACTGGTTGTTCCTGCCACCATTCTGCTGAGTCCCATATTTCCCAAGGTGAAGTCAAGAATGTCCCCCTCCCTGGTGGACCACATATTGTTTCAGGAAACCTTCCTGAACACAAATAATGCTCCATCCAAGCCTCAGGGTGTAAGGGAATCCCAGTTACTCTGAGGAGATATTCACTCACCAAATCTACTCTGTAGTTTTTACATCATCCCATAACCTGCTAACATATCTGTTTCTGTCTCTTACTGGCTATTGGGAGACCTACAGTATAACCCTATCATAGTGATTGCACCTTTCTTATTCCTGATTTCTATACAGATTATCTTACTGGATGAGCCTCTGGGATGACCTTGACCTTATGACATTCTGCATGATCAGTGTGTGTACTGGGCCAATGGCACTAACATGGGTAATGCCATCCGACTCAATAAACTGATTGGAAAGGCTGGCTCTGTTATATGAGTCAAGCTGGACACACTGGAGGCCGTGGTAGGACAAAGGACCCTACGGAAAATCCTGGCAATTCTGGACAATGTTTCTCACCCTCTGCATGCCATCTTGGCTGAACAGAGGAGCACCTTCAGTAACAGACTAAGACAACTCTGCTGCTCCAAGGAGCGCTGTATGAAGTCATCTGAAGTCATTCTTACACTGGGCCGTCAGGGTCAATAATGAGTCAACCTATAGCCGGGGAAGTGATGACCCCCCCCCCCACGTTAGACTGTTGGAGGTAACTTACTTTATATTCTTTCTCTTGCTTCTCTTCTGATATTTGTATATCTGTGCACTTGTAATGCTACTGAGACACTGTCATTTATCCATTTGGACTTGCTTCCTGTGTTAATCCACATCCGTCAATGCCAGTTACTGACCTCTTACTCTTCCCATCACCTGTCCTGAAGGAGAGCCCAATGATCCATGTAACTAAAACCCGCCGTCCTGCACCAGCTCGTGAGCCACACATATAACTGTACCACCTTTGTATTGCTTCCCTCGCTAGCGGCTGACACTGGGATTACCCCCACCACCACCACAGAGTTTCTACTTAACTTTTTCCTCAACTCCCTAAGTTCCCTTTGCAGGACTTTGTCTCTTTTGTTAGAGCCAATATGGACCACGACCTCTGGCTGCTCACCCTGCCCTTTCAGAATGGCCTGTACTTGTTCAGTTCCATCCTCGACCCTGGTACCAGGGAGGTAATGCACCATCCTGCAGTCTCTCTCCTTACCACAGATACACCTGTCTGTGACCCCGGCTAAAGACTCCACTGTCACTGAGGCTCACCGAGAACACAGATAAGTACAGCACAGGAACAGACCCTTCTTCCCGTGATGTCTGTGCTGAACATGATGCCAAATGAAACTAAACCTCTTCTGCCTGCTTATAATTCATGTGCTTCAATTCTCTGAATATTCATGGACTTGTCTAAAACCCTGTTAAATGTCATTATCATATCTGCTAACACCACTCCCCATGGCAGCCCATACCCGGCCCTCACCACTCTCTGTACGGAAACAGAAATCTTACCTGCCCTAACATCCACCTTTAAATTCTCACCCTGGCATTTTAAAGCTGCACCTTCTCATAGTTGATATTTCTACCCTGGCAAAATGATTCTGCCTGTCTACCTTGTCTGCACCTCTCATAGTTTTATAAACTTCTGTCAGGTCTCCTCTCAGTCTCCTTCACTCCAGGGAAGACAGTCCCAGTCGGTCTGATCTTTCCTTGTAACTCAAGCCCCCAGTCCAGGTAACATTCCTGTGAATTGTTTCTGTGCCTTTCCAGCTTAATCACATCCTTCCTCTCATGTGACCAGAACTGCACAGGGTACTCCTGGTGTGGTGTCATTATTCATTTGTACAACTGTAATGTGATGTTCCAACTCCTCTCAGAGCCTTTGCCGATGAAGACAAGCATGTCGTGCTCCTTCTTCACCACCTTGTCTACCTGTGTTGGCACTTTCAGGGAGTTACGTACCTGTGCCCCAGGTTTCTCTTTCATCAACACTCCTCAGGACCCTCCATTCACTGGGTACGTCCTGACCTGCTTTAACTTCCCAAAATCCATCATTGTGCACTTGTCTGTCACAGTAACAACACTCCTCTGTTTCTCTGCACCAACACCCCAGCAGTAAATGTCAATGAACCATTCACCTCTGAACCTTGCTCATATATGGTTTTATGAACCACTCACTGCTCCCGTCTCTATTTTGTTGTGTAGTTCAGCACCTCGACCCCTCTCTATTTCTCTCATTTACAATTTATCTCCACATAAATCACAGTCTGACTTTTGATTCCTCCTACCACTCTACATGCCATCAGACTTCACCACATTAAACTCCATTTACCAAGTATTCTGCTCACCTGCTTCTTCTTATCCTGTTGGAGAGACTAAATGTCCAATCACAACATGTCCCCCACCACATTCCCTGTCATTGACCTCCCTCCTCTGGGTCATTAATATCAATAATAAATCATTGATGATCCAGAACTGGTCACTGGGAAACTCCACTAGTTATATCATCCCAGTCTGAAACAGACCTGTTATTCTGTCTCAGTATGATGACCAGTCTTCAGTCAGTATTAACACACTTCCTTCCCAGTACTGAGCTCTGGTCTTGTGCACCAGCCTTACACGTGGCATCTTCGCAGATGGCTTCCGAAAATCCAAAAGCACCACTTCTCCAACTTCCCCTGTAAAGTCTCAAATCTCTGGTATGTTTGTCAAACATCACTTAACATTCAACCCAGTTACAGGGTCTAAGACCAGGTTCCAGATGGACAGGGTGGTGAAGAGGCTTTTGGAACACTGGCCTTCAGTCAGGGCACCGAATATAGAAGCTGGGATGAAATGTTGCAGTTGTCCAACACGTTAGTTTGGCCGCATTTCGCAAATAGTGTTTAGTTTTAGTGACTCTGCTGTATGACAGACACCATTAAGCTGGATAGAGTACAGAGGAGATTTACGGGGATGTTACTGGATCTCAAAGGATTTGTGGAAAGGTGTTTCGGACAATGTTCCCTGGAATGTTGGAGAATGAGTGCTGATATTGCAGAGGTGTATAAAATCATGAGGGACCTGGAGGCTGGTCAGTAAATGGAATGAGCTGCGAGGGGGAGTGGTTGAATCAGGTACATTATAAAGGCACTTGGACAGGTAGATGGAAAGGAAAGGTTTTGAGTACATGGGCCAAATGCAGAGAAATGGGACAAGGAGGAGGATAACCTTGTTCATAATGTGGTGGTGAGGGAGTTACAGACCACAAGCTCAGATGGGAGCTTTGGTCATCGAGGAATCTGTATGAATCTGACTGTAGACCGTGTTGACATTAAACTTTTCCAAACAATTTGTTATTTCTTCATAGATTATAGACTCCAGTAGCTGAAGTGAAGTTAACAGGACTACAGTTACCTGCTTTTCATCTTCCACCCTTCTTCAACAATGGTTTTCGACTCCGCTGGGACCTTTCTGTAACAGTGAGTTTTGACAAACTTCACTTTCTCTACTTTCTCTCCAGACTTCCTGTGAAACCCTCCAGTGCAGGTCATTGGGACCAAGTAATGTTTGCTTTTAGTCCCATTAGTTTCTCCCTTGTGATGGCGATCGTTACACATTATGGCACAATGTTGAAATGTCACCGTTAGATATCTGTGGGATGTTTGCTGTGACCCACTGTGCACACTAATGCAAATTATTGAGTTAACTTCTCTGAGTGTTCCTTGTTACTTTTAGCTTTTATCTCATCACTGGTTCCTAGAAAATTCCTGATTCTCTTGTCTACCACCAGCCCTTGCCTCTGTATGTTCTTTGATTTAATATTTCCTTGAAAGCCTTCGATCACATCTCAGGATCTTGAGGCCACTCCTCCCCATGTCTTCTTTCCCTCCCACTCTCACCATCACTGTCCCTACATGTAAAGTTCCTATGAAAAGTATTCACACCAGTTGTTCATCCCAGTTTGGCAGAAGAATAAACCAGGGAAGTTAGTGCACCCCTTGCTGTCAAGGGAAATTAGGGATAGTATCAATTCCAAAGAAGAAACATACAAATTAGCCAGAAAAAGCGGCACACCTGAGGACTGGGAGAAATTCAGAGTCCAGCAGAGGAGGACAAAGGGCTTAATTAGGAAAGAGAAAAAAGATTATGAGAGAAAGCTGGCAGGGAACATAAAAAGTGACTGTAAAAGCTTTTATAGATATGTGAAAAGAAAAAGATTGGGTAAGACAAATGTAGGTCCCTTACAGTCAGAAACAGGTGAATTGATCATGGGGAACAAGGACATGGCAGACCAATTGAATAACTACTTTGCTTCTGTCTTCACTAAGGTGGACATAAATAATATTCCGGAAATAGTAGAGGACCGAGGGTCCAGTGAGATGGAAACATAGAAACATAGAAAATAGGTGCAGGAGTAGGCCATTCGGCCCTTCGAGCCTGCACCGCCATTTATTATGATCATGGCTGATCATCCAACTCAGAACCCTGCACCAGCCTTCCCTCCATACCCTCTGATCCCCCTAGCCACAAGGGCCATATCTAACTCCCTCTTAAATATAGCCAATGAACTGGCCTCAACTGTTTCCTGTGGCAGAGAATTCCACAGATTCACCACTCTCTGTGTGAAGAAGTTTTTTCTAATCTCAGTCCTAAAAGGCTTTGCCTTTATCCTCAAACCGTGGAGTAACTGAGGGAAATACATGTTAGTAGGGGAGTGGTGTTAGGTAGATTGAAGGGATTAAAGGCAGAAAAATGCCCAGGGCCAGATGGTCTGCATCCCAGAGTGCTTAAGGAAGTAGCCCAAGAAATGGTGGATGCCTCAGTGATAATTTTTCAAAACTCTTTAGATTCTGGATTAGTTCCTGAGGATTGGAGGGTGGCTAATGTAACCCCGCTTTTTAAAAAAGGAGGGAGAGAGAAACCGGGGAATTATAGACCGGTAAACCTGACATCGGTGGTGGGGAAAATGCTAGAGTCAGTTATCAAAGATGTGATAACAGCACATTTGGAAAGCATTGAAATCATTGGACGAAGTCAGCATGGATTAGTGAAAAGATAATCATGTCTGACGAATCTCATAGAATTTTTTGAGGATGTAACTAGTAGAGTGGATAGGGGAGAACCAGTGGATGTGGTATGTTCGGATTTTCAAAAGGCTTTTGACAAGGTCCCACACAGGAGATTAGTGTGCAAACTTAAAGTACACGGTATTGGGGGTAAGGTATTGATGTGGATAGAGAATTAGCTGGCGGACAGGAAGCAAAGAGTGGGAATAAACGGGACCTTTTCAGAATGGCAGGCAGTGACTAGTGGGGTACCGCAAGGCTCAGTGCTGGGACCACAGTTGTTTACAATATATATTAATGACTTAGACGAGAGAATTAAATGCAGCATCTCCAAGTTTGCGGATGACACAAAGCTGGTCGGCAGTGTTAGCTGTGAGGAGGATGCTAAGAGGATGTAGGGTGACTTGGAGAGGTTAAGGTGAGTGGGCAAATTCATGGCAGAGGCAATTTAATGTGGATAAATGTGAAGTTATCCACCTTGGTGGCAAAAACAAGAAAACAGATTATTATCTGAATGGTGGCCGATTAGGAAAAGGGCAGGTGCAACGAGACCTGGGTGTCATTGTACACCAGTCATTGAAAGTGGGCATGCAGGTACAGCAGGCAGTGAAAAAGACGAATGGTATGCTGGCATTCATAGCAAGAGGATTCGAGTACAGGAGCAGGGAGGTACTACTGCAGTTGTACAAGGCCTTGGTGAGACCACACCTGGAGTATTGTGTGGAGTTTTGGTCCCCTAATCTGAGGAGAGACATTGTTGCCATAGAGGGAGTACAAAGAAGGTTCACCAGATTGATTCCTGGGATGGCAGGACTTTCATATGATGAAAGACTGGATCGGCTAGGCTTATACTCTCTGGAATTTAGAAGGTTGAGGGGGGATCTGATTGAAACATATAAAATTCTAAAGGGAAACAACAGAAATTCTGCAGATGCTGGAAATTCAAGCAACACACATCAAAGTTGCTGGTGAACGCAGCAGGCCAAGCAGCATCTATAGGAAGAGGCGCGGTCGACGTTTCAGGCCGAGACCCTTCGTCAGGACTAACTGAAAGAAGAGTGAGTAAGGGATTTGAAAGCTGGAGGGGGAGGGGGAGATGCAAAATGATAGGAGAAGACAGGAGGGGGAGGGATAGAGCCGAGAGCTGGACAGGTGATAGGCAAAAGGGGATACGAGAGGATCATGAGACAGGAGGTCCGGGAAGAAAGACGGGGGGGGGTGACCCAGAGGATGGGCAAGAGGTATATTCAGAGGGACAGAGGGAGAAAAAGGAGAGTGAGAGAAAGAATGTGTGCATAAAAATGAGTAACAGATGGGGTACGAGGGGGAGGTGGGGCCTAGCGGAAGTTAGAGAAGTCAATGTTCATGCCATCAGGTTGGAGGCTACCCAGACGGAATATAAGGTGTTGTTCCTCCAACCTGAGTGTGGCTTCATCTTTACAGTAGAGGAGGCCGTGGATAGACATGTCAGAATGGGAATGGGATGTGGAATTAAAATGTGTGGCCACTGGGAGATCCTGCTTTCTCTGGCGGACAGAGCGTAGATGTTCAGCAAAGCGGTCTCCCAGTCTGCGTTGGGTCTCACCAATATATAAAAGGCCACATCGGGAGCACCGGACGCAGTATATCACCCCAGTCGACTTACAGGTGAAGTGATGCCTCACCTGGAAGGACTGTTTGGGGCCCTGAATGGTGGTAAGGGAGGAAGTGTAAGGGCATGTGTAGCACTTGTTCCGCTTACACGGATAAGTGCCAGGAGGGAGATCAGTGGGGAGGGATGGGGGGGACGAATGGACAAGGGAGTTGTGTAGGGAGCGATCCCTGCGGAATGCAGAGAGAGGGGGGAGGGAAAGATGTGCTTAGTGGTGGGATCCCGTTGGAGGTGGCGGAAGTTACGGAGAATAATATGTTGGACCCGGAGGCTGGTGAGGTGGTAGGTGAGGACCAGGGGAACCCTATTCCTAGTGGGGTGGTGGGAGGATGGAGTGAGAGCAGATGTACGTGAAATGGGGGAGATGCGTTTAAGAGCAGAGTTGATAGTGGAGGAAGGGAAGCCCCTTTCTTTAAAAAATGAAGACATCTCCCTCGTCCTAGAATGAAAAGCCTCATCCTGAGAGCAGATGCGGCGGAGACGGAGGAATTGCGAGAAGGGGATGGCGTTTTTGCAAGAGACAGGGTGAGAAGAGGAATAGTCCAGATAGCTGTGAGAGTCAGTAGGCTTATAGTAGACATCAGTGGATAAGCTGTCTCCAGAGACAGAGACAGAAAGATCTAGAAAGGGGAGGGAGGTGTCGGAAATGGACCAGGTAAACTTGAGGGCAGGGTGAAAGTTGGAGGCAAAGTTAATAAAGTCAACGAGTTCTGCATGCGTGCAGGAAGCAGCGCCAATGCAGTCGTCGATGTAGCGAAGGAAAAGTGGGGGACAGATACCAGAATAGGCACGGAACATAGATTGTTCCACAAACCCAACAAAAAGGCAGGCATAGCTAGGACCCATACGGGTGCCCATAGCTACACCTTTAGTTTGGAGGAAATGGGAGGAGCAAAAGGAGAAATTATTAAGAGTAAGGACTAATTCCGCTAGACGGAGCAGAGTGGTGGTAGAGGGGAACTGATTAGGTCTGGAATCCAAAAAGAAGCGTAGAGCTTTGAGACCTTACTGATGGGGGATGGAAGTATATAAGGACTGGACATCCATGGTGAAAATAAAGCGGTGGGGGCCAGGGAACTTAAAATCATCGAAAAGTTTAAGAGCGTGAGAAGTGTCACGATCATAGGTCGGAAGGGATTGAACAAGGGGTGATAAAACAGTGTCGAGGTATGCAGAAACGAGGTCGGTGGGGCAGGAGCAAGCTGAGACAATAGGTCGGCCAGGACAGGCAGGTTTGTGGATCTTGGGTAGGAGGTAGAAACGGGAAGTGCGGGGTGTGGGAACTATAAGGTTGGTAGCAGTGGATGGGAGATCCCCTGAGCGGATAAAGTCGTTGATAGTGTGGGAGACAATGGCCTGGTGCTCCTTAGTGGGGTCACGATCGAGGGGTAAATAAGAGGAGGTATCCGCGAGTTGTCGCTGTGCCTCGGCAAGGTAGAGGTCAGTACGCCAGACTACAACAGCACCCCCTTTATCAGCGGGTTTAATAATAATGTTAGGATTAGTGCGGAGGGAATGGAGAGCAGAGCGTTCCGAAGGAGTGAGGTTGGAATGGGGACAAGGTGTGGTGAAGTCGAGACGGTTGATGTCCCGTCGGCAGTTGGCAATAAAGAGATCCAGAGCAGGCAGAAGACCAGAGCGGGGTGTCCATAAAGAAGAGCAGGGTTGAAGACGAGAGAAGGGGTCATCGGTGAGGGTGGAAGAGTCCTTGCCGAAGAAGTAGGCTCGGAGACGGAGACGGTGGAAGAAAAGTTCCGCATCGTGGCGAACGCGGAACTCGCTGAGGTGTGGGCGAAGGGGGACAAACGTGAGGCCCTTACTGAGAACAGAGCGTTCTGCCTCCGACAGTTGAAGGTCGGAGGGGATGGTAAAGACCCGGCACGGATGAGAGCTGGGATCAGAGGGGGGAGGGGGGAGGCTGGGGGTGTCAATGGAGAGGGGAGGGTTGGGGTGAGAGGAAGATGGAGCCTCTGAGGGCCCAGGAGCTGACGGTGGGATCTGAGGAAGACGGGGCTGCGGAGTGGTGGTGGGGGAAGGGGAGACGGGAGTCACAACAGCAGCACATAAAGACCCGGCCTGGAGTTCAAGGCTGGAGTCGCAGTTGGTGGTTGCGCAATCGCTGTGAATGTGTCCATGGTCGTTGCTGGAGTCCGGGTTTTGAATATGTCCTGAGGTGTTGGAGCCGCCGAGATCAATGGCAGGGGCCGCAATTGAAAGTTCATGCCTGCTAGCGTCGGGGCCGGCAGGCTCTGGAGTCCGTAGATGTAAGATCTTGCGATCTTTGCCTAACATGACAAAGTCAAAAAAACGGCGATTGCAGGCGTGGATCCGACGGAGGATGAAATAACGGGTAGGACCATTACAGACGGCGAAGAAAGTGTCCCGAAGGTGTGGAAGGGTCTGGGATAGGGACACCAAGTACCTCCTCATGGTGGAGAGCGTCGCCTTCAGAGCTTGACGGGAGAAGCGGCAAGAGGCAGAGTCAATAAAATGTGAGTACCTGGGATCCTCAGAAGGTCCAAATTGAGAGGCTTGGAAACGAATCTCTAAAGGGATTGGACAGGCTAGATGCAGGAAGATTGTACCCGATGTTGGGGAAGTCCAGAACGAGGGGTCACAGTTTGATGATAAAGGGAGGCCATTTAGGACTGAGATGAGGAAAAACTTCTTCATGAAGAGAGTGGTGAATCTGTGGAATTCTCTGCCACAGGAAACAGTTGAGGCCAGTTCATTGGCTATATTTAAGAGGGAGTTAGATATAGCCCTTGTGGCTAAAGGGATCAGGGGGTATGGAGAGAAGGCAGGTACAGGGTTCTGAGTTGGATGATCAGCCATGATCGTACTGAATGGCAGTGCAGGCTTGAGGGGCCGACTGGCCTACTCCTGCACCTATTTTCTATGTTTCTATGTTTACCCCTTAGAAGTAGATTGAATTTGGCTTTTTTTTTAAACTAATCAATGGAAAAAGACTCTTCTGTGTCAAAGTGAAAACAAATCTCTACAAAATGCTCTCAATTAATTATACTTATACTTTATGCTTTATTGCCTCCAAATAATTGATACTAGAATGTACAATCATCACAGCGATATTTGATTCTGCGCTTCCCACTCCCTGGATTACAAGCATTAAATATTAAAAATTAGTAAATATTAAAAACATAAATTATAAATCATAAATAGAATATAGAAAAATGGAATGTAAGGAAGAGCAAAAAAACCGAGGGGCAGGTCCGGATATTTGGAGGGTACGGCCCAGATCCGGGTCAGGATCTGTTCAGCAGTCTTATCACAGTTGGAAAGAAGCTGTTCCCAAATCTGGCTGTATGAGTCTTCAAGTTCCTGAGCCTTATCCCGGAGGGAAGAGGGACGAAAAATGTATTGGCTGGGTGGGTCGTGTCCTTGATTATCCTGGCAGCACTGCTCCTAGAGTGTGCGGTGTAAAGTGAGTCCACAGACAGAAGATTGGTTTGTGTGATGTGCTGTGCTGTGTTCACGATCTTCTGCAGCTTCTTTCGGTCTTGGACAGGACAACTTCCATACTAGGTTGTGATGCACCGTAGAAGAATGTATTCTACGGTGCATCTATAGAAATTAGTGAGGGTTTTAGGGGACAGGCCAAATTTCTTTAGTTTTTTCAGGAAGTAAAGGCGCTGCTGGGCCTTCTTGGCAGTGAACTCTGCTTGGTTGGACCAAATCTGGTCATTTGTGATATTGACCCCGAGGAACTTAAAGCTTTAACCCTGTTCTACTTGCGCACCACCGACATAAATTGGGTTGTGCTGTCTGCTACTCCTTCTGAAGTCAACAACCAATTCCTTCATCTTGCTGACGTTGAGGGATAGGTTATTGTCTTCGCACCATGCCACCAGTTTCTTAATTTCCTCTCTGTACTCAAACTCATCATTACCCGAGATAAAGCGGACAATTGTTGTGTCATCAGCAAACTTATATACTGAGTTTGATGGAAACTTGGCTACACAATCATGGAGGTACAGTGGGTACAGCAGGGGGCTGAGTACTCAGCCTTGTGGGGCACTGGTGCTCAGAATGACTGTTGAGGAGAGCTTGTCCCCTATTTTTACAGCCAGGGTCCTGTCTGTGAGGAAGTTGAAGATCCAGCTGCAGATCTGAGTGCTAAGGCCCAGGTTCCAGAGCTTAGGAATCAGTTTATTTGGAATGATGGTATTAAAGGCAGAGCTGTAGTCAATGAAAAGGAGCCTTATGTATGTGTCTTTATTCTCCAGGTGTTCTAAGGAGGAATGTAGGGCCAGAGAGATGGCATCTGTCGTTGACCTGTTGGCTCTGGTAGGCAAATTGCAAAGTGTCGAGGTTGACCACTAGGCTGTGGTTGATGTGTGCCATAACCAATCGCTTGAAGCACTTCATAGCAATTGATGTCAGAGCCACAGGTCGATAGTCATTCAGGCATGCCACCTTGCTCTTCTTCGGCACTGGGATTATCGTTGCATTCCTAAAACATGAGGGAATCTTAGACTGAAGCAAGGAGCAGTTGAAGATGTCAGCAAATGTTCCAGCTAGCTCGCTTGCATAGGCCCGGAGAACCCGTCCCGGGACGCCATCTGGGCCCGTTGCCTTCCTTGGATTTATCTTCAGGAAGGCCCTTCTAACGTCCTCCTCGATGAGGATGAATCTCGATGCCACCAGGTCCGGTACATCCGGAGGGAGCGGGACGCTCCTCTTCTGTTCGAATCTTGCATAGAATACATTAACAACAGGAATTCTGCAGATGCTGGAAATTCAAGCAACATACATCAAAGTTGCTGGTGAACGCAGCAGGCCAGGCAGCATCTATAGCAAGAGGCGCAGTCGACGTTTCAGGCCGAGACCCTTCGTCAGGAATACATTAAGTTCGTCAGGAAGAGAAGTGCCACAGTTATTGATATTCCCAGTCTTTTCTTTGCGCCCAGTGATCTCATTTTACCCTGCCATAGTGTACGGGCATCCCTCTGGTCGCCTGGGCTTCCAACTTGGCTCGATATTGCCTCTTGGCGCCCTTAATGGCTTTCCGGAGTTCACGTCTGGATTCAGTGTAGCGACTGGTATCCCCGGACCTAAAAGCCACAGCTCTAATCTTTAAAAGGGACTTCACCTTATAATTCATCCAAGGTTTCCGGTTAGGGAATACCCGGATCGTCTTGCGAGACACACAGTCCTCCGTGCATTTCCAAATAAAGTCCGTGACAGCTGAGGCATACTCATCAAGGTTAGCTGCCGAGTCCTTGAATACTAACCAGTCCACCAACTCAAAGCAGTCACGGAGGACCTCATCCATTTCCTCCGTCCAACACGACACTACATTTGACACCGTGACCTCCCGCTTCAGTTTCTGTTTGTAAGCCGGGAGGAGGAGTACGGCCTGATGGTCCGATTTTCCGAAGTGAGGTCGTGGGACTTAATTACGAATCTAAAACACAAAATAATTGTCTGCATAAGTATTCACCTCCTTTAATATGACACACCAAATCATCATTGGTGCAGCCAATTAGTTTTTGAAGTTACATGATCAGTTAAATGGAGGTGACCGTGTGCAGTCAGGGTGTTTCAATTGATTGTGTAGTAATAGTACACCTGTAAGTGGAAGGTCGAACTGCTGGTGAGTCAGTATCCTGGGAGAAACTACACCGTGAAGACAAATTAACACTCCGAGCTGCTCTGCAAACAGGTTATTGAAAAACACAAGCCAGGAGATGGATACAAGAACATTTCCAAGTCACTGAATGCCCTTGGAGTATAGTTAAGTCACTCATCCAGAAGTGGGAAGAATATGGCACACCTGCCAAGAGCAGGTTATCCTCAGAAACTGAGTGACCATGCAAGAAGGGGCCAGTGAGGGAGGCCACCAAGAGACCTATGATAACTCGAGAGGAGTTACAAGCTTCAGTGGTGGGAGAGATTGTGCATACATCAACTGTTGCCCGGGTGTTTCACCAGTCGCAGCTTTACGGGAGAGTGGCAGAGAAAAAGCCACTGTTGAAAAATGCTCTGATGAAATCTTCCCTGGAGTTTCCCAGAATTGTTGGGGACTCTGAAGTTAGTTGGAAGAAGATTCTATGGTCTGATGAAAACAAAATTAAACCTTTTGACCATCACAAACACTAAGTTTGGAGTAAGCCAAACACTGCACAACATCAAAAACACACCATCCCTACTGTGAAGTATGGTGGAGGCTGCATCATCCTGTGGGTATACTTCACTGCAGCAGGCCCTGAAAGGCACGTAAAGGTAGAGGGTAAAATGAATGCAGCAAAATACAGGGAAATCCTGTAGGAAAACCAAATTCAGTCTTCAAGAGAACTGCGACTTAGGAGAAAATTAATTTTCCAGCAAGACAATGACCACAAGCATAAAACCAAAGCTGCACAGGAATGCCTTAAAACAACAAAGTTAATGTCCTGGAGTGGCTTTGTGAGAGTGCAGACCTCAATCCAATTGAGAATTTGTGGCTGGACTTGAAAAGATCCGTTCACTCACTAACCCATGCATTCTGACAGAGCTTCTGCAGTTTTGTAAAGAAGAATGGGGAAAAATTGCAGTGTTCAGATGTGCAAAGCTGATAGACACCTATCCACACAGACTCAACTGTAAATACTGCCAAAGGTGCATCAACTAATTACGGATTTGAAGGAGGTAAATACTAAGGCAATGAATTATTTTGTTTCATATTTACAATTAATTTAGATCTGTTTTCACTTTGACACCATAGAGTATTTTCTGTTGATCAGTGTCAAAAAAGCCAAATTAAATCGATTGCAGAACAATAAAACCTAATAACTCCCATTTTGCCGATTCCTTGTGGAACATTGAATATAGTGGATTGTCGAAGTCCCAGTCTCTGTATCCATGTCCCTGCAATAGCTGTTAGATCAAACATATTCATCAGTACACAATATGGAACAGATGGCAACCTGCCCTTCGTCTCACAATATCTGCGCCAATCATAATAATGATGAGACTTTATTAAGTACTGTGGAGGTCTCACTGGAGTATTGTGAGCAGTTTTGGGCTCTTCATCTGAGGAAGGATGAGCTGAAACTCGATGGGTTTCAAAGGAGGTTCTCCAGATTGATTCCAGGATGAAACAGCTTGCCATATGAAGAGTGTTTGATGGCTCTGGGCCTGTATTCACTGGAATTTTTGAACAATGAGGGGTGGCCCAATTGAAACCTATCGAATGGTGAAAGGCAGTGATAAAGTGGATGTGCAGAAGATGGGAGTGTCTAATATCAGGACAAAGCCTCGGAATAGAGGAGCATCCTTGTAGAATGTGGAGATGAGGAATTCCTTTAGCCAGAGAGTGGTGAATCTGTGGAATTCATTGCCACAGGGAGCTGTCAAGCCAGGACTTTATGTATATTTAAGGCGGAGGTTGATAGATTCTTGATTGGTCAGAGTATGAAGGGATACAGGGGAAAGGCAGGAGACTGGGGCTGAGAGGAAAAATGGGTCAGCCACAATGAAATGTCGGAGCAGACGACGGGCCAAATGGTTGAATTCTGCTCCTATATCTTAGCCTGTGTCACTTCCTCAGAAACCTCAATCAATTTTATGAAACGTGATCTGCCCACACAAAACCATGTTGATTGTCCCTAAGCAGGCCATGCCTTTCCGAATGTGCATGAATCCTGTACCTCAATATCCTCCCCAGTAGCTTCTCTACCACTGAGATGAGGCTGCCTTGCCCATAGATTCCTGGATTCTTGTTATTTCCCTTCTTGATCAAAGCTGCAACATTTGCGACACTCCAGTCCTGTGGGACCTCACATGTTGTGATCGAGGACAGATAGATCCTTGTCAAATCGCCAGCAATCTGCTCACTTGTTTCTTTCACTGTTGTAGGATATATGCCATCAGGCCCTGGAGTGTTATCCATCTTATTGACTTTCAGACGTCCCAGCACAACCTGCTCCTTAATCTCAAAATGTCTCTGTACATTCGCATGTCTCACTCAGTTTTCATTGCCATTCAATTCCTTCACTTCAGTAAATACTGACACAACATACTCATTTAGTACCTCAGCCACTTGGTCTGACTTCAACCACATCATTCCTCCTTTAATCTTGAGTCGACATTTCTATTCTCTGGTTATCCTCGCCTTATTAATACAAATCACAAGGCCTTGGGATCATCTTTGATCCCACTCCACAAGGACAGTTTGTGGCCCCTTTTGGCCTTTCCTATCACCTGCTTTAGCATTTCCCTGCTATCTTTATATTCCAAAGGTACCCAGTCTGACTTTAGCTTTACAAACCTTCCATAACCTTTTGACTAAATTTAGGATCTCTCCGCTTGTCTAAAGATTCCTTACTTACCATCCTTCTCCTCACTCCTCACCGGAACATGCTGATCCTGAACTCAGAGTTGCTGGTCTTTAAACTCCCACATGTCAGATGTGGACTTGTCTGACAGTGGCTGCTCCCAGTCAATGTCCCTTGCCTCCTGTCTTCCTCCATCCTGACTTGTCCTCCTGCAAATTAGTACCTTCATACAAGATCTACTTTTATTTTTACTTGTAACTAAGAAAAAAAGAAACGTGATCACTGTTCCCAAAATGTTCACTGACTCTCAGCTGTCACCTGGCCTGGCTCATTCCCATCTGTTCTCACCTCTGGTTGGGCCCTGTACATAATGTTTCAAACACTCTTCAGATTCACTGAAGAAATCTGGCGCATTTAAGAATTAAGCAAGTTCCAGTCAATTCTAGAGAAGATAATGTCCCCCCACTGGTTGTTGCGGGGCCAATACAAACACCCCAACAGTGTAACTACAGATTGCCTCTGTAAATGAACCTTCCAGTTTGCTGTGACATGCCCAGTGAGGTAACCTCTGCATTTTTAACCCCCCACTCACATGTAAAACAATGAAAGCCAGGAATGTTGAGCTGCCAGCCCTGTCCGTCCGATAACATAGCACTCCTAGTGTTGAAATAAACTCATTTCAGCCCACCATGTTTATTAGCCTGACATTGGCTTTCGTTCTTTTCAGACTGAGTGTGAGGAAGTTTTGTTTTCGCTGGAGCGCTTTGTGTCGGATGAATCGTTGGAAATTGGCGGTTGTGGTAAAGTGAAGGCGGAGCTGGACGATGAGAGGCCGGTCTCGGCTCTGTCCGTCACTCTGACTCTGTCTCCTCCCCTCCCCGCCTCTGTCTCTCTGCGCGTTTCTCGGGCAGGTCGGGGCGCTGTGTATAAAAGGAGACAGCAGCAGGCAGTTTGTCAGTGAGCAGCGACCTGAGTGAAGCAGCATCATGTCTGGCAGAGGGAAAGGAGGCAAAGGACTGGGCAAAGGCGGAGCCAAGCGGCACCGTAAAGTGCTCCGTGATAACATCCAGGGCATCACCAAACCGGCCATCCGCCGTCTGGCTCGCCGTGGCGGCGTCAAGCGGATCTCGGGTCTGATCTACGAGGAGACCCGCGGGGTGCTGAAGGTTTTCCTGGAGAATGTGATCCGGGATGCGGTCACCTACACTGAACACGCCAAGCGCAAGACGGTCACTGCCATGGATGTGGTGTACGCTCTGAAACGCCAGGGCCGCACTCTCTATGGCTTCGGCGGCTGAAAAACTCCCACCTCCTCCCGAGCACAAAACAAAGGCTCTTTTAAGAGCCACCCACCGCCTCTCAGACGGAGCCGTATCCACAGACTTTTAATTATTTTTATCGACACATTCAGCTGTGTTACATTTGAAACAGATTAATCGGTTCGGTTTGCGATATTCCTGCGAATCTGCCTTTCCAGTCGGTGATTACTTCAGAACCTCTGAACGCATTAAGATCGATCTTCATCCTTTTATCCGTCTCGGACAGGAATCAGTTCACTTGTTTAGAGAAGCGATTCCGTAATTATGCATTTAAATCTTAACTCAGGAGATTAGATATTAAATGAAACTGAAATTGTATAATGCGTGATAAAACTAACGGTAAATAATTTTTAAAAAAGTCTTCCAGCACCGTTGCTGGGTGCTCTGAAATTGGCGGGCAATTTGAAATTGATCCTGCGCCAATCACACTGTATTCGGATCAGATGAAGTCCGACTGCCAGTAAATTCCCAGAACTCCTTCTGTACGTGGTGTTAGAGAGCGTTTTTTTCTCTCTCTCTGGAGCTCTGTGTTTCGGACAAACCGTTGGAAATTGCCGGGTGTATTAAAGTGAAGACGGACCTGGACGATGAGAGGCCGCTCTCGGCTCTGTCCGTCACTCTGACTCTGTCTCCTCCCCTCCCCGCCTCTGTCTCTCTGCGCGTTTCTCGGGCAGGAGTGGTGGCAGAGGACTGGAGGATGGGGTCATGTTATGCAGTAATTTAGAATCGAAGGAAAACCAAACACAAGACCATTGTGCAGATGCTGATGGAGGGTCTCGGCCTGAAACGTTGGCTGTTTCCAGTTTCTCATAGATGCTGCCTGGCCTGCTGAGTTCCTCCAGCACTGCGCGTGTATCGCTGCGAGGAAAAGCCCGGGAGCTTCAGACTGGTGAGACTCGTGTCTGGAAGGAGAGATCACGTGATCCAGGGCACCGGATACAATATCGGCCTGGTGGTGGGAGACAAAGTCATTGTTTAGACTGCGGACCTGTGATCAATAGTGTGGCACCGGGATTCGAGTCAGGGCTGCTGCTGCTGTCCATTTATTAAAGACTCGGCTGACAATGTCACTGCCCGGCTCAGCAAATTTATCAATGTCACTAAAGTTGGTGATATCGTGGAGTGTGAAACAAATGTAACTAACATTACAACAGGACGGTGATCAATGAGGTCAGTGATTTGAGGAATGACAGATAAATGTGAGATGTTCCATTGTCATTGACGAACCAGGGCAGAACTGCCGTGGGGAATGGTCTGTCCCTGGGAGTGCTGTAAAACAGAGATATCGGGGTGTAGATATCGAATTCCTTCAGAGTGTAAACACAGGTCGTCAGGACGGTGAAGAAGGTGTTCGCCACACTCGCATTCATCGGTCAGAGTATCGGGCACTGGACTGTGACGGCACATTACAGCTCTACCAGCCTCGGGGAAACTACTCTCGGAGCACGGAGTACAGTTATAGTTGCCCTGGGATCAGAGGGTGACATTAAACTGGAGAGGGTGCAAAGTGATTTAACAGGAGGCTGCATTGGCCAGGACCTTTCTCACCAGAGTGTATGTGACATTAGAGAGGTGAGAAAATAATGGCAGTCATAGATACGGTCAACAGTGAATCTGTTATCTCCAGGGTTATGGAGTTGGAAGCGAGAGATTACAGATATAATCTGAGAGAGGAAAGACTTAAATGGGACCCTGAGGATCAGGTTTTGTACACAGAATGTGCTGTTTACATGGAACAAACTACCCCAAGTGGTGGTATAGGTGGGCACAGTTGCAATATCTCTTGGACTGTGGAAAGGGAAGTTTCACAGGGACATGGGCCAAATGCAGGCGACTGACAATGGTTTTGTTTGGCCACTTGGTCAGCATGGATGTGTTGGGCTGAAGGGCCTGTTTCTGTGCTGCATAACTCAGTGACTACGTCTGCTGCTGTGGCAGAGCGGGAGGGACAGTGTCAGTAGTGAGGAGGTTTGGGGGATGTAGGCAGGAGAGTGAATGGTTGAGGATGTGGCAGATGGAACAGAATGTGGGGAAATGTGCGATCACCCATTCCCAGGAACAAACTGTAAGAGTCATTTCCACACAGGGATGTTCAGAGGGACCTGGGCGTCCTTGTGAACAAATCACTTGAGTTTACAGGCAGATACAACAAGTAATGAGAGGGCCTGTACTGTGCTGTACTATTCTATGTTCTATTTATATGGGCGGCAGGGTTTGAGGGTCGGCACAACATTGTGGGCCGAAGGGCCTGTACTGTGCTGTACTGTTCTATGTTCTATGTTCAAACAGTATTTTGTCCTGTGATCCAGGGGGATTGTCCAAGAGGGTACAGAAGTCTCACTGGGATTATATAGGGGCCCTGGTGAGAGCACACCTTAAGTATCGTGTCCAGGTTTGGTCACACTTCCTCGGAAAGATATCCCTGCAATAGAGGAAGTGCAGTGACTGTTCCCCACACTGACTGGGTTGGTTCCGGGGATGGAAGGTTGGTTATGTGAGAGGAGAGTGAGTGGGCTGGGTCTGTATTCCCTGCTGTTCATGAGAAAACGAGGAAATCTGTTACATTCTTTCAGGATATGACAGGCAATAGGCAAGGAGGATCTTTCCCCTGAATGAGAACTCCATAACTGAGGAAAATACCCTCAGAATGAGGCGTAAATCACAAACACGAGAGAATCTGCTGATGCTGGAAATCCAACGCAACACACACAAAATGCTGGAGGAACTCAGCAGGACAGGCAGCCTCTATGAAAAAGAGTTAACAGTCGACACTTCAGGCCGAGACCCTTCATCAGATCTCAGGGTGAAGATTCTCAGCCTGAAGCATCGACTCGTTACTCTTTCCCATAGATGCTGCCTGGCCTGCTGACTTCCTCCAGCATTTTGTGTCTGTTGCTCAGAATGAGGTGACAAGCATTCAGGATGGAAATGAGATGATATTTCTTTAATCAGAGAACAAAGAACTTCTGCATTCCTTATATAAGTAATGTGGAGCCTCAGTTGCTGGGTTGAGTCAAAACTGAGATCAACAGTCTCTGGGAGAGATTTAGTCACTAAGTGAGTCCACAAGACCATAAGGTACAGGAGCAGAATTCGACCATTTTGCCTGTCGAGCCTTCTCTGGCATTTCATCATCACTGATCAATTTTTCCTCTGAGCCGCAGTCTCCTGCCTTCCCTTGTATCCCTTTGTGCCCTGACCAATTAAGAATCTATCAATCTCTGCCTATACCCAGTGATTTGGCCTCCACAGCTGCCTGTAGCAAAAAAATTCACAGATTCAGCACTCTCTGGCTGAAGAAATTCCTCCTCATTTCCATTCTAAAAGGATGCCCCTCCATTTTGAAGCTGTGTGGTCCAGTTTTAGACACTCCCACCACAGGAAAAATCCTCTCCATATCCACCTACTCAAGCCCTTAACTATTTGATAGGTTTGAATTCAGTAACCCTTCTTTCTTCGAAGTTCCAGTGAATAGAGGCCCAGAGCCGTGAAACTCTCTTCAGTAGACAAGCAATTTAATCGTGAGTAAAATTCTCCATTTGTGATGTTATGTCAGCACAAAAAATCCTGGATTTCAGAGATGTTTGCATTTTGCAATTATGGACCAATCTGCACAACCCTAATTACTACTTTGTACTGCAGTAAACACTGTTTATCCATGCAATCACAGGCACACAGATGCAAAATAAAGACAGGTGTAAATTTAAAGTAGGGAAGTTGAACCTTACTTGAAGGGAAAGCCTGATAACTAGGCCTCAGAACATTCGATTACCCAAATGATCAAAATAAAGCCAAGTAACAAGGTCCAAAATACCCACAACATGCAGAATTACATGCCTCTCGTTATGTTAGTCCATGGGATAAACCCTGGCTGGGTCGCCTGGGCGAGGATGTCTCATAATTGAAGACCCGAAACACCCAATGACCCTAAATAATATTACTAATGATGTGTCCCTGTGAACACCCAGTTCATTAAGCCAAGTTGTGTCAGGCCACATTAATGAAGGCATGGGCCAGATTGAAGTGGCTACACTACACTACCCTATCCACCATAGTCCCACATATCTCACCATACTAAACTCTACAGCCTTATCTCTCCCAGCCCCACATATACAACCACCAGCCCCACCCTCAAACCTAATCCTAAAGTCCAACGGGTCACACACCCCAATTAACCCTGGGCACACCCCCACAAACCCGATGACTAGTGTAAGAAGGAGGAAGATCCAATAAAGGCAAGTGTTGGACCTGGTTAATGAAGGCATGGGCCAGATCAAAGTGGCAGCGTTGCGTGACACTGAATCCAGAGTGACGAGATGAAGAAGCACAAGAGGGATGATTCTCCCTCTGCCCGGATAATCTGTTTGTTATTTTGATTTTGTTCTGATAGTCTTCTGACTCTTTGAATATTTTGGTATAATTCATATTTAATTTCAGTGTTTCTTGTCAATGTTGTGTCTCTGATGCAATGTGTCTGTGATGCTGCTACAAATACGTTGTTCCTTTCACCTGTGCATAAATAAACTCGATTTAAACTTTACACTGAAATGTCCAAATCTCTCCTTCACTATCATGCTGCCCTATGTCATAAACTAAACGTCTCAGTGTTTAATTTTACAAAATTTCATCTGATTTTATTTAATTCTGCGTTTGAAATTTGCGTTTCCCTTTTCAATCTCAGCCCGCACCCCGGCCTGTCTCTGCCCTTCAGTACTTCCTCCCGCATCAAACGACAGCGGTAAACCCCGCCCATTGGCGCCGCTTCCCATCCCCCAGCGTTCCGATTGGTGACTCATTTCTCCAAACAGCCAATGGAAATGCTCAGAATTCCCATCCTCATTAACATACCGCTTTGGGCGCTGCCTATTTAATCCGCGCTCCGAGCAGCTTCTGCTCATTATTGTGTTTGAAACCGACGAGGAAATGCCGGATCCAGCGAAACCCGCTCCCAAGAAGGGCGCCAAGAAAGCTTTGTCCAAACCAGCGAGCAAGACTGGCAAGAAGCGCAAGAGGTCGAGGAAGGAGACTTACGCCATCTACATCTACAAAGTGATGAAGCAGGTTCACCCCGACACCGGCATCTCCTCCAAGGCCATGAGCATCATGAATTCATTCGTCAACGATATTTTCGAGCGCATCGCGGGTGAGGCTTCCCGCCTGGCCCATTACAACAAGCGGTCCACCATCAGCTCCCGGGAGATCCAGACCGCCGTGCGCCTGCTGCTGCCCGGGGAGCTGGCCAAGCACGCCGTGTCCGAAGGGACAAAGGCGGTGACCAAGTACACCAGCTCCAAGTGAAGACAAGTTTACTGACAAAACAAACCGGAAAATCAAAGGCTCTTTTAAGAGCCACTCACGGTTTCATTAAAAGAGCTACAGGATGTTGAGACATGGAATTCGGGTAAATTTGGAATTTTTTTGTTGAAATGCTCATTCAGAATCGTATCCCCGTTAATCAGAACTTGCTGTCCGCTGCTCACTATAATCCCGATTTCTCTGTTAATTCCTGCCTACTGCACGGACACGGAATCATTACACACCCCTTTCCCCGTCGCTTCCTCTCGGTCATCAGATTTCTCTAACGTGGACGCTAGTTGTTGTTTCTGGTTTAATTACCGTGGGTTCATTAAGCTTTGTCCCATTTTGGTTACTTCTCTTAACCCCATTCCACGCGAGAGCTGAACACTGTCACAGGTCGTTCAGAGTATTTGTTAAAGCTCCACTTTCTGACGGGCGACCCGTTGCTAAACTGACTTGAGTTTACACAATGACCGACCGCGAACAGCAGCTGAGAATCAGTTTTATTCCAATCGTTTATCAATTGAAAGATATCGGTGAACTAATGTCCCAGACACCATCGCAATATTAACTACACTTTGTTTAAGTGTGTCGGACTCCAGTAACGGGGGTAAAGAGCCGACAAACAAACCTGTTGTGGTTTAATTTCAGCAACAAAGGCTTTTTTGGCGGTGTTTTGCAAATGTCAGTTTATTTCGGCGGTTAGACGGTATTTTCCGCGCTTCTACAGTTAATGTCTCTTGATTGGTGAATAAGGCAGCTCTGTGATTGGAATATTTGCTCTTTCCAATCAGATCAGGCACTGTTTCACCAATCATAAACGCCCCACTACATTCCGCACCCCCCGCCCCGCCTGCATCAGAAGGGCGATTTCCAGAAGCCTGATTTCTAATGGTCAAAACTTCAAGTGTATTTCTGATTTATCAAATCTATGTGATGTTATATGTATCAGGAAACCTGATTTGTTACCACATTTAACTTCTTCCTTCCAGTGTTATATTGTAATTAAGCGTGATAGATTAGTTGGTAGAGGAGGTGGTGTTGCAAGATTTTTTAAAGAGAGGGAGAGGGCTTAAAGTTGTGGATGTAAATGAAATGTATGAGGCATTTGAAAACACGTTTGATTCTACAGGTAGGGGCAATAAAGTGGTATATTATTATAACGTCGACTGTACCTCTTCCTAGAGATGCTGCCTGGCCTGCTGCGTTCACCAGCAACTTTTATGCGTGTTGCTTGAAATTCCAGCATCTGTAGATTTCCTCGTGGTTGTGTTATTATAACCATTGTGGAAAGCTTTCGATTGATGGAGAGTATATGTAGCTCTAGCTCACTAAGAGTTGTATGGTGTGGGGATTTTAACACATCGTTAGTTCACTGTGGGGTTGTTCTCAGACAGGTGATGTTTTGTTTATAGAAGAGTTTCAGATATTTCATATCCTGTTAGTCTTTATGGTGGGAGAGGTACGAGATTTAATGTTCATAATAGTTCTGAAAATGCTGTAAATTTAACTTTAGTTTTGAACATTGGAGTGAGTCGTGGGATGTCATGGGAGATGAGGCATTGGGGAGTGATCATTTTCCTATGTTTATAAGCTTGGGTTTGGATTTATATAGGGGGCATGAGGCCACTTTTAGGAGGTGGAACTCTGGTAAAGCAAATTGGGAGAAGTTTGAATGTTTTATGTGCTGAGTGTCTGTCTGGGCTGAATGGTGAGGATGATGTGGATTTCTGCAAAGAAACGTTGTCACATTATTCATCAAATTGTGGTGGAAGAGATTCAATTTAAAAAGTGCATTAGTGGGAGAAAAGCTGTACCATGGTGGATGGAGGAGTGTGCAGAGGCAGTTACTGACAGAAACGTGGCATTTCGGAAAGTTACGAAGTATCACTCTCCGCGTGATCATATTAAGTGTAACAGGTCACAGGCCGTGGTGAGGAAAGTAATGAAGCTTGTGAAAAAGATTTACTGGAGGTCATATTGTGAAAGTATTGGAAGGACTATTAAACTTGAAGATGTTTGGGGAATGACTAAGAAAATGGGGGTGTGGGATTCATAGGGTTCCGAATATTGATTAAAGTAGGTAATACAATTGTTCCTGAAAGAGAGACGGTTGAGTCCTGGCTCGGTCATTTGCTGCAATTCCTAATCAAAATAGGTGGAGAGACTAAACAATGTAGGGATAAGGTTTTACAAGAATACCTTAATGTGCTGGAAACCAGCTGTAGCAATGATAGTATTAGTGATGTAGAGTTTCTTTGTGTGAATTTAAGAAAGCTATTTATAGTACAGGTCAGACGGCTCCAGGAAAGGATGATACATGTTATTGCATGTTTAAACATATGGTCAACAGCTCTCTTGAGATAATATTACATTTCTGAATTATAATTGGAGTTCAGGCCATCTTCCCTCCTCATGGAAAATGGCAATTGTAGTGTCTATTCTAAAACCTGGGAAACTCCTGTTGGATCCTCCTAGATATAGACCAATATCACTGACATCCCATTTGTGTAAACTTACGGAATGGATGGTAATAGTGTGGTTGAATTATATTTTGGAAAAGGGAGGTGACGTGCTGTTGTTAACATACTGGATTAATTTGAGGGGCAAGTGCTGGTTCCACGCCACATGTTTCAAAATCAGTCAATGATTTTATGCAGGAAACTCCACAGCTACTTGAACACAGCAAGCTTCCACAAACAATATACTCAATGGAGATGTCAATCCATGGCCTCCTATACTGTTCCAATGAGGCCACACTGGGGTAGGAGGAACAACACCTTGTATTCTGTCTGGGCAGCCTCCAATCTGATGGCATTAACATCGACTTCTTGATCTTCCAGTCATGCCTCCCCTGGCTCATCATTCCCAATCCCCCTTTCCCTCTTGTTGCCTGCCCATCGCCTCCCTCCGGTGTTCCTCCCCCCTTTTCTTTCATCCATGGCCTTCTGTTCTCTCCTGTCAGATTACCCCTTCTCCAGCCCTGTATCTCTTTCACCGATCAACCTCCCAGCTCTTTACTTCATCTCTCCCCCTCCCAGTTCCACCTGTCACTTTGTGTTTCTCTCTGCCCTCCCCCACCTTTAAAATTTACTCCTCATTGTTTTTTCTCCAGTCATGCTGAAGAATCTCGGCCCAAAACGTCAGCTTTATTTTTATCCACAGATGCTGCCTGGCCTGCAGAGTTTCTCCAGCATGTTGTGTGTGTTCCTTGGATTTCCAGCATCTGCAGATTTTCTCCTGTTTATTACTCAATGTCAACAGGCATTTTGTGTGACAACTGTCAAAGTCCCACTCACTTTGAAATGCAGATATGAAACTCGAGGTTCAGCAGATGCTGGGAATAAACTGTAAAGTAACACACACAAAGTACTGTGGGAACTCAGCAGATCAGGCAGCATCTAAGCAGACAAATACAGTCTAGATAGGATGAAGTGTCTTGGCCCATAATATCAACTATTTATTCCTCTCCATAGATGCTGCTGGGGCCACTGACTCCCTCTAGCATTTTGCAAACATAAATCTCTTTTTTCAGTCAATCAGTTTCCAAATGTTCCTAAACATTCACTTGTAGCCTCATCCTCCTGGTCTGATTCCTTCCTTCTACTCCACGTAAACTCGAGCCTCCATCACATCTGGAGCCCCAGAGCCCTCATTTGTGCTGACCCCTCTTGTTTCTGCTCCACCATTCTGCTGTCGTACTTTAGAGGAGAGTGTTGTATTGCAACAGCCCGGCAGTGTGAGGCACAGCCCTTCGAAATCAGTGAAAATGACACAAAACAATGAATAGAGCAGGGCAGAAAGATTTTAACCACACAAGACTTCATCCTTGGTCCAGAGCCGTGAGGGATGAGGAATATTTGGGACAAAACCCCAGTAAATTCATCTTCTGCAGTTTACAGAAAGTCATGGAGTGAATTCAAGGTAAACCTCTTCATCCCCAGACCGGTGACCAGTTACATCCTGAACATTATAGGGTGAGTGAGTGGTGAACAGCAGGGATGGGTTTGAAAGCTCTGGTGTGCAATAGGAACACAAGCAGGTACCAGCTGGACTGAGTGGCCTCTCGACTGTTCATTATCGGTGTGACAGGGAGGAAGCACCTGAGACACGGGATTTGAAATGGAACTGATCTATTTGTCTATGACAGATCCACAATATTGAACACCGGTGTATTTTAAGATGGTGGGATGAACCCCCTCAATGCTCAGTGACCAGGGTTCAGTCCTGGATCTGATGAGCAGCCACAATATCTGTGGAATCTGACATTAACAGTCCCATATAGAGCTTATTTTAACTTCCTCCCTGGTGAACTTGCTGGTGGTGAACTTGCTGGTGTATCTGCAGGTGCAGTGCCCTGATCTAATGAATCCCTTCCAAAATGAGTGGTAGTGAACGTCAGCTCACTGGTATCAACTCTATGGCCATTTATCAGGTCAGTCCATGGACAAGTGCATGTATTGGGACTCTGGTGTGCTGTCTTCTCAACCATCTCCCCCTTCATATTCAGTGATTGGTAGCATTCAAATGCTGGGGAACTGACAGACACAGCAGAAGTGACACGCTGTTGCATTTGAGATTCTCAGACAGAAATTCTTTGCCTTTTCTGCCCTGTAAAATGTTTGCAAAGAAGATCAACAGGTGAAAGAGAATACATCTCTGCTGAGATTATTTTAGTTTTCATGTTGATGTCTAATGTCACACTGTTACAGTGAGGCTGAACACTGTCCGGAGGAACAACACCTGTAACTGGGCATAGTTCAGGCATAAGGACACAACATCAAATTCTCTGTTTTCCTCTCTGCCCATCAAGCTGTAACTTGGCTCAGTGTGTCTCTCTCCATTAGTACAGCTTCACATTCTGGGTATCTCCCACAGACCTACTAAGCACACAATACAAACAGAGCTGCTTTGTGAGAGTTTCTGCTGATTGTGGCCCTGCTGGCATTCGACGGTGGTAAACTCAGAGTCAGCAATGCCATTGAACCTCAAGAGAATGTGATCAGGCTTTCTCGGTGCAGACTGACACTGCGGTATTCTTGCAGTGTGAAGGCTTTTACAAATAAAATGGCATGAGGCATTTTCAGTTTCAGGAAAACCATAACTCATTAATTATCCTACAAACACAGAAACATAAAGCACAGTTTAAAAAACAACCTCATGTACTTCCATCGTAACATCAGACAGCTTCTTAAAGAGAAACACAACTCAATGTCAGTGGTCATTAATTATGCACTTTTCCACCCGTTACATTACCCTGCACTGACACCATCCCCCCCCCCCCACCGAATCCACTCCGTAGCCAAGAAAGCCCAGCAGCGTCTCTAATTTCTGCAACGGCCGAGAAAAGCCCAACTGCCACCCCCCATCCTCACCACATTCCACAGAGGAGGTATCGACAGCATCCTGAGCAGCTGCATCACTGCCTGGTTCGGGAATTGTACCGTCTTGGATCGCAAGACCCTGCAACAGATAGTGAGATCAGCTGAGAAGATCATTGGGGTCTCTCTTCCCACCATTTCACACATTTACATCACATGCTGCACCCGTAAAGCCAACAGCATTGTGAAGGACCCCACGCACCTCTCATACAAACTCTTCTCCCTCCTGCCATTTGGCAAAAGGTACCAACACATTTGGGCTCTCACTGGGCAACAGTTTCTTCCCCCAAGCCATCAGACTCCTTAATACACAGAGTCTAGACTGACATCTACATCATTTATTATTATATTGTAATTTGTCCTCCACTGTGCCTGTTGTCTTGTTTATTATTGATTGTACTGCCCTGCACTGTTTTGTGCTCTTTATGTAGTTCTGTGTAGGGCTGTAGTCTAGTGTAGTTTTTGTGTTGTTTTACATAGTCTAGTGTAGCCTTGTGTTCTCTCACTTAGTCTAGTGTAGTTTTGTGTTGTTTCATGTAGCACCATGGTCCTGGAGGAATACTGTTTCGTTTTTACTGTGTACTGTACCAGCAGTTTATGGTCGAATTGACAATAAAAAGCAACTTGATTTGACTTGACTGCTCCCCCTCTGTGATCTTTATAGCAGTTTATTTCCTTTCAATGACACTTGCAGGATGATACGGACAGACACGTCAAGATCCCTCAGTGTATCAGACAGAAGTGGATATAGATGAGTTGGAATTCTGTCTGTTTGAAAACTTTCCTCACCATCCACAACTATACCAACATTCGTGTCATCAGCGATCTGATCAGCCCATGTCTATTTTGATCCGATCAGACAGAGGTCCTATCATTGATCACTGTGGACACACTGGTTACAAATCTATAGTCAAAATCACTCTCAATTCCATCAACTCGAATGTCACTCCACGATACAAACCATTCAAACCCTCCCACACTGAGACTCGAGGAAAGTTACACATTTATCACAAGACCAGAGTTGGGTTGAATGGTCTGGGCTTGTTACTCCAGATGCTCTGCTCCAAAGTCCATTCAGATTAGTACAACGTAACCAGATGCATCATCACTGAGATAGCAATGTACAGCATTGTGTCACAAACAAGAGAAAGTCTGCAGATGCTGGAAATCCAAGCCACACACACAAAATACTGAACAAACTCAGCGGGTCAGGCAGCATCAACAGAAAAAAAAAACACAGCCAATGTTTTGGGCAAAACCCTTCGGCAGGACTTAAGGAGAAAATGGGAGGAGTAGATTTAAAAGGTGGGGTAGGGGTGAGAAAAATAAGGTGAGTGAAACCTGTAAGGGGACGGATGAAGTAAAGAGCTGGGAAGTTGATTAGTGATAGAGACAGGAGGCCATGGAAGAAAGAAAAGGGGGGAGGAGCACCAGAGGGAGATGGTGGGTGGGCAAGATGATGGGAAATGGTGAAGGGGGGGACAGTGGGAGGCATTACCAGAAATGCGAGAGTTCGATGTTCATGCCCTCAGGTTGGAATCTACCCAGATGGAATGTAAGGTGTTGTTCCTCCAACAAATGTATGGCCACATCGCATTGTATGATATTGTTTAAAAAGTTAAAAAGAATTCAATTGTGAGGATGAATCTGAAAGAACTTATATACACTTACACATGAGAGACTGGGAGACACAGTGCTAAGTATCAACTCCCACACTGTACTTGAGACTGACAGAGACAGAATGAACCCCACACTCTCACACTGTATCAGAGACTGACGAGTGCAGGATGAACCCCACACTCTCACACTGTACCAGAGACTGACGGGTACAGGATGAACCCCACACTCTCACACTGTACCGGAGACTGACGGGTACAGGATGAACCCCACACTCTCACACTGTACCAGAGACTGACAGGTACAGAATGAACCCCACACGCTCACGCTGTACAAGTACAGACATTACGTACTTTAACAAACCTGAACAACGCTCCTCTCCACCTCAAGACAGCACCACTTTGATCAATTTACACTGCAATGGACTGTCTTGAGATTCAAGTTCTCTTCTCTTTTTACAATTTTGTACAGCAAGTTTAGTTCTTGTGAGCGCTGTATCGTGGATACTATGTGTTTATGATGCTGCTGCAGTAAATTTATCTTTCACCTGGTCCATTTGACCTTCGGTCTCCTGCTGTCCTGTTTCATTACAGAAAAGTCTCATATTATCAACTGTGTGTTTTTCTCATTCCATCTGCTTTTCTAGCAGATACTATGGGCCAGATGGCCGAATACTGCCGCTGTAGTTGGTCCATTTTGTACTTTAGATTTCCTTCCTGCCGAATTACCCGGCAGCGGCAACTCACCAGATCAGCGACAGATCCCTGTCCACCGTGTTACCCAAACCGAACACTGGGTAGTGGAGACGGAGTTCTGATTGGTTAAACGAATTTCTTCAGTTATCCAATCAACTGATTTTTCTGCAGGAATCGTTGCTTCAAATAGCCATTGAGAATCCAAGGCATCCCATCCCTCATTTGCATACACCTCTGGGCGCTGCCTATTTAATTCGTGCTCCGAGCCAATTTTACTGATTTCTGCTTCTGAAGCGGTCAGCTGGAATGCCTGAGACAGCGAAACCCGCTCCGAAGAAGGGCGCCAAGAAAGCTCTGCCCAAACCAGCGGGCAAGGCAGGGAAGAAGCGCAAGAGGCTGAGGAAGGAGAGTTACTCCATCTACATCTACAAAGTGATGAAGCAGGTTCACCCCGACACCGGCATCTCCTCCAAGGCCATGAGCATCATGAACTCATTCGTCAACGATATCTTCGAGCGCATCGGGGGCGAGGCTTCCCGCCTGGCCCATTACAACAAGCGGTCAACCATCACCTCACGGGAGATCCAGACCGCCGTGCGCCTGCTGCTGCCCGGGGAGCTGGCCAAGCACGCCGTGTCCGAAGGGACAAAGGCGGTGACCAAGTACACCAGCTCCAAGTAAAGCTCCCCAGTGCGATGATCGAAAACACAACGGCTCTTTTAAGAGCCACTCACGATTTCACTGAGAGAGTTGTACAAGTATTTAGACAATACATGGCGCATATTTTATGTGTGGTGACTTTTACAAGAGCTAAAGAGCGGTTGGAATGTCCGATTCATCTTCCCCGTATAATCCCGGTGTTTAACATTCCTAAAACGGAATTGTTACCTCCCCATCCCCATCAGTCCGTCCCTGCCGGTTTACATGTCGAGCGGAGGATTGCTGCCGTTGCTGTTTTAGCTGTGGGTTCAGGAGTTTATTAGTTACAGTTGAGTAACTTCTCTGAATCTCATTTCAATGCGAGGCCGGAACGACTACACGTTTCTTTCATAGAACAACTTTAAAAAAAAAATTGCAGACTAGACGCTGGTCACAGTTTCAGAAGAGCCGTTTGTCCATAACCTGATAACGTTTACACAATGACCGGCACCGGGCAGAAGCTGAGAGTCACTTTTACGAATTCAAAGATACAGTACTAGAGAATTGAGTTCCCAGACACTCCAATATCAACTGCACTTGCATTAAATGTGTCCGATTTCAGTAACGGGGAAATGCGAAGACACAGTCGTCAAACAGATCAGCAATGATTTAATTTCAGATTAAGTTTGAACAATAGGTTTTTGTTTTGGCGGGCTTTTTCCATTTTTCAGTGTACTTTGGGGAGGAGACGGTTACTTTCCGCGCTTCTACCTTTACGGACTGCTGATTGGTGATTAAGGCAGTTCTTTGATTGGGACATTTCTCTTCACCAATGAGAATAAGTAAAATTACACCAATCACAAACATCAGTTTGCATTCTCAAAGAAGGTATAAAAAGGGCGAGTTGGGGCGGGGTGAACATTCTTTCATTCTCGGTGGAGCAGTTACTGTGACTGTGAAAATGTCTGGACGTGGAAAAGGCACTGCTGGCAAAGCTCGGTCCAAGGCCAAATCTCGCTCATCTCGGGCTGGACTGCAGTTCCCGGTCGGCCGGGTTCACAGACTCCTAAGAAAGGGTAACTATGCTGAGCGGGTGGGTGCCGGAGCCCCGGTCTATCTGGCTGCTGTGCTCGAGTATCTGACAGCCGAAATCCTCGAATTGGCCGGCAATGCAGCCCGGGACAATAAGAAAACCCGCATCATCCCCCGACACCTGCAGCTGGCCGTCCGCAACGACGAGGAGCTGAACAAGCTGCTGGGAGGGGTGACTATCGCTCAGGGCGGTGTGTTACCCAATATCCAGGCCGTGCTGTTGCCCAAGAAAACCGGCGGTGCCAGTAAGTGAAGCGACGTAAGCTGAACCTATTTACCCAAAGGCTCTTTTCAGAGCCACTCACAGTGTCTGTGGAAGGGCTGAGCAGCGGGTGATTTCCGTTCAGAGTATCTGGGCTGTGTATCTGTCACGGCCCCGACCGGAGCCATCCCTGGTAACGTTTTCTCTCCTTCCGTCGTGTTTCTTCCGCGAATTAAACCGGTATAAATCTGCACAGTACGCGGTCCGCTTCACCCTGACTCATTCCCCCTCTCTGCTGGCTGAATGGAGCTCTGTCCCCTTGCGGGGTGGGGAAATGAACTTCCAGAGTCAGCCCCCGGAGGGTGAATTTAATCTCCGATCATTGAACGATTCCGGTCTTCATGACCTGAAACCGTGTTGTCTGGGTTTCACATTGCGGTTTGACCCTGGACCGTTCCGGTATACAGCAGACGGGAACACCGCCTGCCGATCGCTTCATGAGCAATTCCCACCGCCTCACAGAACAATAATATTTGCAGCTTTACATTTATCTAGAAAAGTACATTTACCCTGTGGAACTGACAGTATTTACTAAAAATCTCGTCCACCTGGGTCTCTGAAGTATAAATGAACATTTGCAAAGAAGGAACACACATCAAAGTTGCTGGTGAACGCAGCAGGCCAAGCAGCATCTATAGGAAGAGGCCTGAAACGTCGACTGCGCCTCTTCCTATAGATGCTGCTTGGCCTGCTGCGTTCACCAGCAACTTTGATGTGTGTTGCTTGAATTTCCAGCATCTGCAGAATTCCTGTTATTTGCAAAGAAGGGGTCAGTTTGGTCAGATCTCCCGAGACACGGCTCCCTCTGTGAGGCGGTGGGTCGCTCTGAGAACAGACTTTTGTTTGTGCCAGGGAGAAAAGGGAGTGGGTGGGTGGATCGACAAGGATGTTCAGTGCTGTCCTGACTCTAGTTGGAACTTCTAAACACTGATGGATAAAACCGGACACAGAATAAATTCTGCTCCACCAACCCTATTGCAGTGCGGCGGTCCCAGTCAACATGATGGGGCAATCCCCAGGGATGTCTTCTCTAAGTACCACTGAGATGTTCTCCCTGGTCAAACACATCTCTCCGTCGCTCTCCCTCCACTCCATCGTACCTGTAGCATTTGTACTGTGAAACTGAGTTGCCGGTCCTGCCCCTCCGACAACCATTTTCTGTTGGGGATAACCACACACTGCTCCAGTCCACCCAGCTGAAAATGGGTACGGGCAAATGCTGGGGGTTAACCTCGCGATAGACTGGCGACCTATGGGGTGCGGGGGGGGGGTTAGTCTCGTACTCTCAGTCGCTTTACGCCACAGAAACCGGCATAAGCACCGGCCTGATGGGCCACAAGGCTCGGGACAGACTTTAACTTTTAAATATAATATCCCAGTCTCCTGCACGGATCCATGCCCAGGGGCCATCTGCTGTTCAGAGAACAAAGGACAGTACAGGAGTGGCCCTTTGGCCCTTCTCTACATATTCCTGTGTCTGTCTAAGATTTCCTTAAATACTCCTGCGCTCTCTGCCACCACCCCTGACAGTGCATTCCATGTCTCCATCAATCTGTTGTCTTCACTTTCTTCCTCTGAGCTTAAATACATCCCTTCTGTGAAAAATATTACTGGCTGCTTACACCAACTATGACCACAAAATTCCACAGGTTTCTATCAAATCTCTCCTGAGCCGACGCCACTTCAGAAGAAAAAGTTTCAGCATGTCGAGCCTCTCCTCAGCGCACACCTCCTCCAGACATCCTGCTCCAAACCCTCCACATGCTTCCTGTAATGAGGTGATCAGAACTGAACACTGTACTCTCAATGTGGCCTCACCAGCATTTTATAAACCTGTAACATCATGTCCTGGTGCTTGAACTCAATCCCTTGCCTGATGAAGGTAAACATGCCATACACCGACTTTACCTCCCTGTCAACCTGTGCTCCCAGTTTTAGGGAACCGATGTCTCTGAACCTCAACATCCTTCTCTTTGTCAACACTGTTAATTTTCCTACCATTAACTGTACACACCCTTGATGTTGGATCTCTCAAAGTGCAGCCCTAGGTATCCTTTTCACCACAGCGAATGTATCGAATGCAATGGGATTATCTTCAATCCTACTTGCCGGAGATTTTTTATCACTGTTTCCAGCTCTCGGAATGTTCTTGAGTTTCCCTGTTTTTTAAATATAGTCCTCAAACACCCTGTTTGATTCCAGCTTCCTAAGCCTTACTTATGCTTCTTCCTCCTCCTTGATTAAATTCTTGTCTCATCATCCAAGGTTCCTGAAACTTGCCATCCTTGACCCTCCCTCTCGCTGGAACAAACTGGCCCTGAAACACTGCACTGGTCCTAAAACAAACTCCAGGTCAGATGTGGATTTGACTCAAAATCCATCATTGCATATTGCTGTGCCTGGCATCTAACTTAGCTTCAATCTCTCCATTCAGTGACTGGTGTTCTGTTTCACATCCCCCTGTCAATCTCGTTTCAACCCTCATAGGGAGCAGCAATGAACTTCATGATACTGACTGCCCTCCAGTGAAACTGCAAACCATCCCTCTTGTAAATGTCACCCCAGCACCAAAAGAGGTTCCAATGTTCCGTAATCCTGAAACCCTGCCCCTGTATCAGCTCTTTAGCCACACATTCATCTGCTCTCACTTTCGGTTTGTATCCCTAGTACCACAGGGCACTGGGAGTAAACTGGAGATTACAACATTTCAGGTTCTGCTCCATAACTTCTTCCCTCTCTATATTCACTGTGGGACATTATCCCTTTTCTACCTGTCCATTGGTACTGACGTGAATCACCATCTCCAGCTGAATGATCACCGTCCCCCTGTTCTGTATCTGCTCTGAGATGTCCCTGACTCTCAGAGGATTTACAACTTTTAAAACCAACAAAAGGCAACGAGAAAAGTCATAAAGAGAGGAAAAATTTGGAATACGAAGGTAAGCGAGCCACTGGTATTAAAGAGGTTACCAGAAGTTACTTCAGATATAGAAAGTGTAAAAGAGAGGCAACAGTAGATATTGGTTCATTGGAAGTTGTTACTGGAGAGGTAGTAATGGGGTACAGGAAAATGGCAGACAAACTGAATAAGTATTGTGCATCGGTCTTCACTGGCGAAGTCATCAGCAGTCTGCTGGAAATTCGAGAGAATCAGGGGGCAGAAATGAGAGATTTTGCCTTTACTAGGGAGATGGTCCTTGGAAAACTGAAAGTTCTGAGGTTAGATAATTCACCTGGACCAGATTATCTACACCGGTGCTATGAAAGATGTGGCTGAAGAGATTGTGGCAGTAATAATCTTTCCATAAATTCTGGATTCTGGTGTGGTTCCAGAGAACAGGAAGATTGCAAAGGTCATCCACTCTTAAAGAAGAGGGGGAAGCAGAAGAAAGCAAATCATAGGCCAGCTCGTCCGATCTCAGTGTTTGGGAAGATGATGGAGTCAATTGTCAAGGATGTATTTTCGGGTACTTGGCAACACATGAAAAAATAGGCCAACATCAGCATGGTTTCCTTTAATCAGTCCTCACCAAAGACTTGTGTATCTGCAACACTTCTTCTCAGCTCTTGTACTCAGTGACATGAATGATGAAGGCTGGCAGATCAAACCCCATCTTCACCACCGTATCTAGCTGAGATGTCACTTTCAGTGAATTATACATTCACATGGACATTATTTATATAAATTACAAACAACAAAGGTCCCACCACCCAGTGGCACATCACTAGACAGACAGCTCCAGTCTGAGACACAACCCTCAACCATCAGCCTCTGCCTCCTGTCACAGAGGGAATTATGAAATCAATCAACTATCTCCCCAGATTCCGTTTTCTAGATCTAACCTTCCAGACTATAGTCAAAGGCCTGGCCAATGTCCATACAGACAACATCCACAGGCCTAACCTCATCTACGTCCTTGTGAAACTCCTCAAAGAGCTTCAAGAAATTTGCCTTGATTTCCCTTGCCCAAAACTGTGCTGACTGTCTTGAATCAAACCAAATGTTGGTAGATCCCATTCTTCAGAAACCCCTACAACAAATTACAGAGTGATGGGCCTGTAGCTTCCACTACCCTTTTTAAACAATGGCACCGCATTAACCATCAGTCCTGAAGTCATAGGAGCAGGATTAGGCCTTTTGGCCCATTCAGTCTGTTCTGCCATTCCATCATATATCCCTCTCAACCCCATTCTCCTGCCTTCTACCCATAAACTTTGATACCCTTAATAATAATTAAAAATCTACTAATCTCGGCTTTAAATAAACCTACTGACTGCCTTTATGGTTGCCTGTGGAAATGAAATCCATTGATTCATCACCTTCTGACTAAAGAAATTACTCATCTCTATTCTAGAGGGGCACCTTTTATTCAGGGTGTGGTTTGGTTCTAGATTCCTCCATTATTGGAAACATCCTCTCACATCAACGCTATCTAGGCCGTTCAATATTCAATGTGTTTCTATAAGATTCTCCCTCATTCTTCTAGACTCCAGTGAGTACAGGCCCAGATCATCAAATGATTATTATATCCTAACTCTTTCAGTCCTGGGATCATTCTCGTGAATTTCCACTACAGCCTCTGCAATGCCAGCACATCCTTTCTTAGAAAAGTGACCCAACCCTGCTCATGATACTCCAAACGAGGTCTGACCAAAGCCTCAGCATTAGATCCTTGTTTTTATTTTCTAGTTCTCTTGAAATGCATGCAAGTATTACATTTGCCTTCCTCACTACCAACTCAATGTGTACATTAACCTTTAGGGAATCGTGCACTAAGACCCTTTGCACAACTGATTTCTGTTCTCTCCCTGATTAGAAAGAGCCTAGGCTGTTATTCCTCCTACCAGAGTACATGACCACACACTTCATTACACTGTATTTCATCTGGCACTTCCTTCTCCATTCTCCAAATCTGTCCAAGTGCTACTGCAGACTCCCTGCTTCCTCAACACTGCCTGCCTCTTCATATCATCCACAGTCTTGGCCTCAAAACTATCAATTCCACATTGCTCACCCTGTCCAATCATGTGCAACCTCAACTGGTGCCTGAGATGAAGCAAAATAATCTCTCCCCTGGCCTCCACAGTGTATTCTCCAGCTTCCCACAAAGTACAAGAATGTACCTGATCAGGCCCTGGAGATTTAACAACATTAAAGAATTTTTGCAATGGTGAAATAACTGTCGAAAATATTCATGGAAAGCCTCTCCTATTTCATTTGCCTCCACACACAGATGGCCATGTTCACCTCCAAGGGGAACGATTCTGTGTCTAACTTAACTTTTCCTATGAATATACCAAGAGAATCTCTTGGATTTTGCTCACTTTGCCTTCTGAATCATGATATCCTCCTTTTACCCTCCTAACTTTTATTAGAGATCCTATCTCTAATAATATTCTCGAATAATTTCCCGAGCATTGATCCAAGACTCACCAATCTATAATTTGTCTCTATTGCCTGAGGAACAACATGCCCTGAAATATCAGCATTCTCTTCTCTGATCTCACTATCCTCCATGACCACATTGATGAATACTGATGAGAAGTACAGGTTTAGTCGCTCGCACACTTCAGACATAAACCCCTCCTCTGTGCTTGTGTTGTCGTACCCTCTCCGCAGTGCCCCTTCTCACCAAAGTTATTTCTTCTTCCCGCTTCACACTTCTGATTCTCTCTCTAACTTCTGTCTTACTTGTTTCATGTTGCCAGAGGCCTTCTCCAATTTCTACTTCTGAAATATTCCTTATTCTTCATTTTCTTTCAGTCTGAATTCATAACATCTCTCACTATGCCCCTCTGCCAGACTTTACCATCCTTGTGTTTCCTCCTCATAGAAACAGTTCTGTCTGAATTCTGACCTGATTGCTCTTAAACATCATTTACATGTTCAATGTAGACAGTTGCAATGAATTGTACCCCAAATGACCACATTACCACCAGGTCCAGTCTGTCCTTATTTACTGTTCCCAAAATGAAACTTCTATTAATGGCCAGGCTCATTTCCCAATACAATGTTTTCTCTGACCCCCTTCCCGGGTTAGACTATCCACTTCTATGTTAAGTAACATCCCAGTATTCTTCTAACATATTTGGTGATATCTGAGCCCCTGACTCTAAGGGAGTCCCAGTCAATATTGGGGAAATTAGTCACCCAATACAACTACCCTGTTGCTTTTACATATTTCATTACCTGCTACATTTCTGTTCCTTTATCTCCTTCTGGCATTTGGGAGGCCTGTGATATAACCCCATCAGTGAATGCACCTCTCTTATCCTGAGCTCTATCCACATTGTCACACTGGATGAAACCTCCAGTGTGTCCTCTTAGTCCCTCACCCACAATTCCATATAAAGGCTGACCTGCCATCAGCCTTCCTTGTATGTCAATCCCACTTCCCTGATTTTACAAAACATTTATCTTCCTTCTCTTTGAATCTTTTCAGTTATCCAGCCTCCCCATTCATCTCAGTTGGGGAATTCCAGTGTTTGTTATACAGTGTTTTTTTAATCATTTGTGGCCTTGTAGAACAGTGCAGGCGTGTACTTTGGTTTCCTGCAGTCCACAGTTTTGAGTGCCACAGTCCCACACAGTCATCAGATTATGTAAAGGGAGAGGGGGTTTGAATGAAGAGAACATGAGCAGTTGGCACATTTTGCATGTCACAGTTCCCAAGGAAATGTTGGATTGCCCATAATTCGGAACGCGGCAAGATCCAATAAAAAGAAGTTAGACTTAACCAGAGCAGTCATTGTATGAGTGGGCCAGAATTGGAGTGGGGAGTTGAGGTTTCGTTTCTTCTGAGAGATGTAGGCCATAGGTAGATATATTTTGATTTAATCTTTATTTCTTTTGTATTACACATTTAGAACAGAGGGGATGCCAGACAAGATACTTGTCTTGATGGAAGGAGACAGAAGGTGGTCATGGCAGCTTGTTATTCAGGTTGGAGGCCTCTGACCAGTGACATTCACAGGGATCGGTGCTGGTATTGTCAGTTGTCATCGATGTTAACAATTTCTCTGACATTGTGGTGACAGTGAGTTTGCAGATGACAGCAATGTTGGTGGTAGTGTGGACTGTGAAGATTGTGTGAGAGTACAATAGGATGGAGATTAACTGGGGAAGTCGGCCAAAGAATGGCAGAAGGATATTGACGTGGACAAATTTGAGGTGTTGCATTATGAGAAGTTTAACCAGGGAAGGATCTGCACAGTAAATTCTTGTCCCTTGGAGAGTATTACAGAAGAGGGTCCATGAAATACAGAAACATCATTCACTGAAAGTGACAACACAGGTAGTCAGGATGGTGAAGGTGGTGTTTGGCCTATTTGTCTTCATTGATCAGGGAACTGAGTAGAGAATTTGGGATGCCATATGACAGCTGTAAAAGTCAAAGTGAGACCAGGCTGTATTTTGCACAGTTCTGGTCATCCAGTTGCAGGAAAGATGTCATGAAGCTGGCAAGTGTGGAGGGAAGTTTGATGAGGATGTTACTGACACTGGAGGACTTTAATTATCAGCAGAAGCTGGACAGACTGGGACTCTCTTTCTCTCTCCTGAGAGAGTAAGGAGCTGTCTGGTGACCGTCCAGAGGTTTACAAAATCAGTAGGTGAGCACTCTTTTTGTAGGGTAGGGAAGCCTAAATTTACAGGGTAATTGTTTAAGGTGAAGGGGAAACATTTAAAAGCTACCTTATGGGTGGGGGATGTTGCATCTTTGATTAAGGAGACCAACACTTCAGTAATAAGAGGGGTTTTGATGAGGTCTTGTAAGTATAGGTTTTAAATAAAATGATGAATGATGATTTTGATGGCATTATACTGCCGGCCTCCCAATCGGCTCAGATATTGTGCAGCAGACATATTAGTAAATCACACAGAGGGGTAATGGGAACAAGCTTACAGCAGTTGGGCATTTCAACTTCCTCATATTACCTTGTATGAAAAGTTTCAGTCTCCAGGAGAAATTTGGCAGAAACAGGATCGGTTCATCCCTCAGCAGAAACAGTATTTAAAAGGGAGGATGAGGCAACCATCACTAACAACAGAAGACAAAGGCAGCATAAAAGAACTTGAGAGGGCAAAGAATATCATCAAATTTAATGGGAAGCTAAAGGATTATGAAACTTTAAAAAAACAGAGCGCAACTATAATAACAATATAAAGAAGTCAGATAAATTATGAAAGTAACTGGCCAATAATAGAAACAACATACAAAAAGATTTATTTTCAGATATATGAAGAGTAAAAGAGAGGCAAGAATGGACAAGGTTTTTGGTTTCCTATTCTCATCTTCGGACTCACACCCCTCCCTGATCCTCTTTTTACACGATTTAGTTTATTCTGTATTTCTTATTTTGACTGTTTTTTTTTAAGAAATTGCTCTGTACTGCTGTAGCAAAACAACGAAGTTAATGACATATGTCCGTGAATGAACATGATTTTGAATTTGATACTAATCACCTTCACTGATCAATGCCAGTGCACAAAAGTTTTATTAATGAGTTGGAGTAACTTCCCTGAACTTTACTTGGAAGGATGGCGCGGATTACAGGGTGACGTGATCATTTAGAGAAGAGGGCCAAGTGTGGCAAATGCATTTCAATACAGATAAGTGTGAGGCGGTGCATATTGGAAAGTCAAACCAGTGTAGAACTTACACTATGAATGATCGGTCATTGGGGAGTGGAATGGGCCGGAGAGATTCAGGGGTAAAGTGCACACACAGTTCATTGAAAGTTGTGTCACTGGTAGACAGGGTGGTGAAGAACGGGGTTTAACATGCTGGCGTTCATTAGTCAGGGGATAGAGTATATCAGTTGTGACATTATGTCACAGTTGTGTAAATGACTGGAGGACACACTTGCCGATTTGTATACAGCTCTTGTCACCATTATAGGAAACGTGGTTAAACTGGGGAAAGTGTAGACAAGATTTCCAAGGTATATTTCCGGGACCCGAGGTTCTCAGTTACAGTCAGTTTGGCCAGACAATGTCCTTTGTCCTTTATTCCCTGGAATCAGAATCAGATTTATCACCGTGTTATATGACGAGGAACCTGTCGTTTTATTCTGACAGCAGTACAGGCCTCTGAAGGTGCAGATGTGAACACTGTGTCAGCATAACGACAGGAGATTCTGGGAATGGCGAACAACGCGGCCAAAATGCTGGAGGAACCCAGCAAGTCAGGCAGCATATCCTACCAGAGTCCTGATGAAGGGTCTCGGCCCGAAATGTCCACTGTTTATTCTCACCATTGATGCTGCCTGACTTGCTGATTCAGAGAGAGTGTTTTAAAGCGGCGGGCGGATTAGACGAGTATCACTGTGTTTGTGGGTCCGAACACATCGCCGGATTTCCCAGCGCCTCCTGTACAAAATGAAAAGATTTCTCTGTTACGGGATGGTCCCACTCCCCAGCTCAGTCCCGAAGCGGGAATTAACCGCAAAGTTTTAGTTAGTTTCAAAATTTCAGCCGAAAAGCAGAGAACAGGTCAACAAAATGGAGAGAGATCGCGGGCAGTGCAGTAATGAAACGGGTTAAAATAGAAAGTGCTGCCTTTAATCCCGATTAAACTCTCTTTCCAGCGAACTTTCCGGCCTCAGGGACGGACAGGGACCAGTCTGAGTCTCCAGAGTGTCCGATTTTAATTGGAATCGGAGCGTTTTTGAGGAGAGAGAAACACAGAAAAATGCAGTCTCCGGGAGCTGACAGCAGGATGTCTCCGCCCCGTCCGCTCGCTGTCTTTAAATTGCTCTGTGCCCGCCTTTCGCTTCAGTTCTCATTCAGTCTGATTGTGAGAAGCATTTTCCAGAGTCGCCGACATGACCGAGACAGCACCCGCCGAAACGGCTCCTCCAGCCGCACCCGCCGCCGCAAAGAAGACTCCCAAGAAGAAGGCGGCCGGCCGGAGCAAACCAGCCGGTCCCAAGCTGGGCGAACAAATCGATAAGATTGTGGCGGATTGTCGCGATAGGAAGGGGATGTCCGCTGTGGCCATCATGAAGGCTCTGACCAGCAGCGGTGTCGATGTAGGGAAACGTCGCGCCCAGATCAGGATGTGCATCAAGAAGAGAGTGGAAAGCGGCTCCTTGGTTCAGACCAAGGGCGCGGGTCTTTCGGGATCCTTTAAATCCGGTCAAGGAAAAAGTGCCGTGAAAGCGGTGAAGAAAGCGAACAAGCCATCGGTAAAGAAATCTGCCATCAAGAAATCTCCCAGCAAGAAGTCTGGCGCCAAGAACCCAGCGGCGAAGAAAGCGGCAGCGAAGAAACCAGCAGCTAAGAAAACAGCAACTAAGAAACCAGCGGCTAAAAAGGCGGCAGCTAAGAAACCAGCAGCTAAAAAGGCGGCAGCTAAGAAACCAGCGGCTAAAAAGGCGGCAGCGAAGAAACCAGCGGCGTCGAAGCCAAAGAGCCCCAAGAAACTCGCAGCCCCGAAGAAGAAGGCGGCCAAGAAGACAGCAGGCAAAAAGTGAATTCAGATATACCGTTCGTAAGTGTTTGAACCCAACGGCTCTTCTCAGAGCCACCCACATCTCAGAAAAGAGCTGATCATGAATATTGTGATTCCCGCTGCGGGTCCGACTGAGTTTTGCGGGGGAACTTCTCGCATAAAACCCGATATTCCCGGTACCTCTCTGACATTCAGAGCGGCCGTGACGTCCCAGATTTGAAGTGAAACACTGTGTTTCACTCGGGCTGTGTGTGTGAGAGAGTGAGACCGGTGGGGTGGTCTGCAGGCCCAGTTCCTTCTCCCGCTCCAGGAGAGCGTGACGGAGATTCCGCACCTCGCATCCCAAAACCCGATTCAGCTGAGTTGATTGGGAACTGCTGAAACCTATGTGAGAGGGGAGGGGGCGTCTTGAGAGAGGGATCTGTCTCTGGGGGTGGACTGTAGGGGGAAGATATATGATAAACTACCCGGTGACATTGCTGACTGACCTTTATTCAGTTACCAGCCACAAAACTACTTAAGTTTATTCACACAAAACACCAACATTAAATATGTACTGGAGAGTGAAATCAAATTAAAAAAAACAATAAATACTGCCTTGGGGTCACCGCTCTCGGAAATTCCCCTCTCTACCCATCGCGACCTCATGCTCCCACTCCAAGGACAGCCGGGCATGTCCAAAGCAAACAAAACGGAACAGCCGAACCAGCGGTACATGGCAGGTTTGTGGGAGAAGTGAAGGACCAGGTGAGACCCTGACAGGGAGGGAGCGCGTTCATCTCCTGTCTCTCGCTGAATTAACCTGTCGGCACAGAACAGCTGACGATCGCGGTCAGTTAATGCAAAACCGAACAACCCCATCAGGAAGGCAGATCGTCACTACAATAATCAGTAAGCGACAGCCCTTTCCTTTGCTGTGGTAGTGGCTCTTAAAAGAGCCTTTTGTTGTGCTTGGTGTGGAGGCCGGGTTTAGGCGCGCTCCCCGCGGATGCGGCGGGCCAACTGGATGTCTTTGGGCATGATGGTGACTCGCTTGGCGTGGATGGCGCACAGGTTAGTGTCCTCAAACAGCCCGACCAGGTAAGCCTCGCTAGCCTCCTGCAGGGCCATGACGGCCGAGCTCTGGAAGCGCAGATCGGTTTTGAAGTCCTGAGCGATCTCCCGCACCAGGCGCTGGAAGGGAAGTTTGCGGATGAGCAGCTCGGTGGATTTCTGGTAGCGCCGGATCTCCCGCAGAGCCACGGTGCCGGGCCGGTAGCGATGAGGCTTCTTCACTCCGCCGGTGGCTGGAGCGCTCTTCCGCGCCGCTTTGGTAGCCAACTGTTTGCGAGGAGCTTTCCCTCCGGTCGATTTACGCGCTGTCTGCTTGGTGCGGGCCATTCTCCTTCAGAACCGACAACACAGGCTGAAATACAGGAACAAGATAGACGAAACGTGCTTCGGGACAGGATTTTATACGTTTGGAAAGGGTCCGCCCATCACCTCTGATTGGCTGAACCAGGTGTCTATTAAGGTTCCTTACTGCGATTGGTTGATTCATTTCCGGTAGGCTGGCGGCGAATAAAAATTTACGACAAATAAAAATTTGCCGGGCGGTCGGACTTCATTCATGCAGAGTGATTGGCGCCGGATTAATTTAAAATCGCCCGGCAATTGAAGACCACCCGGCAACGGTACTTGATGACATTTTATTTACAATTAATTGTATGACGAATTATACAATTTCAGTTTCATTTAAAAAATTTAATATCTAATTTCCTCAGTTAAGATTTAAATTCACAACTGCAGAATCGTTCTCTAAACGAGTGAACTGATTTCTGTTCGAAACTGATAGAGGATTAAGATCGATCCTAATGCAGGTTTTGCGGTAATCACCGACTGGAAAGGCAGAATTGCAGTATGTTTCAAGCGGAATCGATCAATCTGTATCAAATGCAACTCAATTGAATGTATCGATAAAAAATAATTAGAAGTCTGTGGATACGGCTCCGTCTGTGAGGCGGTGGGTGGCTCTTACAAGAGCCTTTGTTTTGTGCTCGGGAGGAGGTGGGAGTTTTTCAGCCGCCGAAGCCATAGAGAGTGCGGCCCTGGCGTTTCAGAGCGTACACCACATCCATGGCAGTGACCGTCTTGCGCTTGGCGTGTTCAGTGTAGGTGACCGCATCCCGGATCACATTCTCCAGGAAAACCTTCAGCACCCCGCGGGTCTCCTCGTAGATCAGACCCGAGATGCGCTTGACGCCGCCACGGCGAGCCAGACGGCGGATGGCCGGTTTGGTGATGCCCTGGATGTTGTCACGGAGCACTTTACGGTGCCGCTTGGCTCCGCCTTTGCCCAGTCCTTTGCCTCCTTTCCCTCTGCCAGACATGATGCTGCTTCACTCAGGTCGCTGCTCACTGACAAACTGCCTGCTGCTGTCTCCTTTTATACACAGCGCCCCGACCTGCCCGAGAAACGCGCAGAGAGACAGAGGCGGGGAGGGGAGGAGACAGAGTCAGAGTGACGGACAGAGCCGAGACCGGCCTCTCATCGTCCAGCTCCGCCTTCACTTTACCACAACCGCCAATTTCCAACGATTCATCCGACACAAAGCGCTCCAGCGAAAAACAAAACTCACTCACACACCACGTACTTACTTGAAGGATTTCTGGGATTTTGCCGATTCTCCTGCTTTAAATTATAGGAAGTGTCTGTATGACAAGACAGTCTGAAAAGAACGAGAGCCAAGGTCAGGCTAATAAACATGGTGGGACCAATGGGCTGAAATGAGTTTATTTCAACATAGGAGTTTTATGTTATCGGACGGACAGGGCTGGCAGCTCAACATTCCAGGGTTTCATTGTTTTACATGTGAATGCGGGTGGGAGGGGGGTTAAAAATGTAGAGGTTACCCCACTGGGAATATCACAGCAAACTGGAGGGTTCATTTACCCAGGCAATCTGCAGTTACACTGTTGGGATGTTTGTATTGGCCCCACAATAACTAGTGGGGGGACTTTATCTTTTATAAAATTGACTGGAACTTGCTTAATACTAAGATGTGCAAGATTTGTTCAGTGAATCTGAGGAATGTTTGAAACATTATGTAGAGCCCAACCAGAGTTGAGAACATGTGGGAATTAGTTTTGGGAAATGAACCAGACCAGGTGACAGCCAAGAGTCAGTAAATGTTTTGGGATCTTATATTTTTCTTAGTTATGAGTAAGAATAAAATTAGCTCTTGTAAGAAGGTACTAAATTGCAGGAGGGCAAGTTAGGACGAAGTAAGACAGAAGCCAAGGGGCAATGATTGGGAGCAGCCACTGTCAGACAAGTCCACATTTGACATGTGGCATTTGTTTAAAGACCAGATCCAAGTTACATATTGAGGTACAGGATTTATGCACATTTGGAAAGGCATGGCTTGCTTAAGGACAATCAGCATGGTTTTGTGTGGGCAGATCATGCTTGACAAAGTTGCTTCAGGTTTGTGAGGTGGTGACATAGACTATAAGATATGTCCGTCTGTCTAGGTACCATATCCGATGCGGACTTTGGTGACCATGGTTTTCCATAAAGATCTATCCTTTTTCTTGGATGACTTCCATTTCCTCGATGTGTAGCCCCCTAGCTAGACTTTTGACGTACATGAGCCGAGGTCTTCCTCTAGATTTGCTCATGATGTGTCCTACGAATCTGAGTTGTCTTTCTCTTATTGTTGGTATGAGTGATGTTTCACTCAGGTCGCTGCTCAGTAACAAACTGACTGCTGCTGTCTCCCTTTATACACAGCGCCCCGACCTGCCCGAGAAACGCGCAGAGAGACAGAGGCGGGGAGGGGAGGAGACAGAGTCAGAGTGACGGACAGAGCCGAGAGCGGCCTCTCATCGTCCAGCTCCGCCTTCACTTTACCACACCCGCCAATTTCCAACGATTCATCCGACACAAAGCGCTCCAGCGAAAAACAAAACTCCCTCACCCACCACGTACATACTGGGGGATTTCTGGGAATTTGCCGATTCTCCTGCTTTAAATTATAGGAAGTGCTTTTCCATTCTACAAATCCCCAAGGACCTCGGTCTGTCCCTCCCGGCCCCACGACCAGTGTCAGCGCCCTCACACACAGCAGTTGGTGGACGAGGGTGCAGTCACTTCCAGTGATGAGAGGGTTGATTCATTAGAACATTTGTTCCTCTGGGTCGTCAGGGAAATGAAAGACTGGTCACATACAGGAACAGGATATATAACCAGATATATAGACCGCGCTTCTGGCGCCTTCTAAAGCCCAGGTAAAGGGGTGACTGAGGAGCTGGTGTGAGGTGGGTGGTTCTTCAGGTACAAGGATCTTTGGGTCTCAAGGGAAACGAGAGACGGGTCCAAGGAGGAGGGGAGCCAATATGTTTCCGGGGAGCCTTCTTCGTGCTACACGGAAGGGTTTAAACGAGCAGGGATGTTAAGTGCTGCACAGTGATTTTAGAGAACTTGGTTAAAAAAAAGCAGGTCTTCCAGGATTGTAATCGCGGAATTGTGACCAAAACCATGTGCTAGTGTGGTGAGAAATCGATATTTCGCGCAGTTTAATATGTTGCTGAGGAACTGATGCAGGAGGGAGGTTTTCAGATTCATGGATTAATGGGTGGTCCAGGCAGGAGGGAGACCAGGACAAACAAGACCATTTGCATTTGAACCGGACGGGAACCAATATCTTCACCAGGAGGTTTGATGGTGTCACTTGGCAGAGTTTGAACTGGAGTAGCAAGTGGGAGAATGTATGTATGACAAGACGGTCTGAAAAGAACGAGAGCCAATGTCAGGCTAATAAACATGGTGGGATTGATGGGCTGAAATGAGTTTATTTCAACATTAGGAGTTTTATGTTATCGGACGGACAGGGCTGGCAGCTCAACATTCCTGGGTTTGATTGTTTTACATGTGAGTGGGGGTGGGAGGGGGGGGTTAAAAGATGCAGAGGTTACCCCACTGGGAATGTCACAGCAAACTGGAAGGTTCATTTACAGAGGCAATCTGCAGTTACACTATTGGGATGTTTGCACTGGCCCCACAATAACCAGTGGGGGGACTTTATCTTCCCTGGAATTGACTGGAATTTGCTCAATACTAAGAAGCGCAAGATTTCTTCAGTGAATCTGAGGAAAGTTTGAAACATTATGTCGAGCCCAACCAGAGTTGAGAACATGTGGGAATTAGTTTTGGGAAATGAACCAGACCAGGAGACAGCCAAGACTCAGTGAATATTTTGGGATCTTATATTTTTTTTAGTTATGAGTAAGAATAAAATTAGATCTTGTAAGAAGGTACTAAATTGCAGGAGGGCAAGTTAGGACGTAGTAAGACAGAAGCCAAGGGGCATTGATTGGGAGCAGCCACATGTGGGAGTTGTTTAAAGACCACCAGGTCCGAGTTAAATATTGAGGTACAGGATTTATGCACATTTGCAAAGGCATGGCCTGCTTAGGGACAATCAGCATGGTTTTGTGTGGGCAGATCACGCTTGACAAAGTTGCTCGAGGTTTGTGAGGTGATGACAGAGACTAAGGTATAGGAGTAGAATTAGACCATTTGGCCCATCGAGTCTGCTCTGACATTTCATTGTGGCTGATCCATTTTTCCTCTCAGCCCCAATCTCCTGCCTTCTCCATGTGTCCCTTCATGCTCTGACCAATCAAGAATCTATCAATCTCTACCTTAAATATACCTAAAGCCTTGGCCTCCACAGCTGCTGCCTGTGACAACGAATTCCACAGATTCACCACTCTCTCTAAAGAAATTCCTCCTCATCTCCATTCTAAAAGGATGCTCCTCTATTCTGCGGCTGTGTCCTCTGGTCTTAGACACTCCCATCCGCTCCACATCAACTTTATCACAGTGATAGGTTTCAATTAGTCATCCCTCATTGTTCTCAATTCCAGTGAATAAAGGCCCAGAGCCATGAAATGTTCCTCATATGACAAGCTGTTTGATCCTGGAATCATTTCAGAGAATCTCGTTTGAAACCCATCCAGTTTCAGCTCATCCTTCCATACAGGGCCCAAAACTGCTCCCAATACTCCAAGTGAGACTTTGCCAGTACTTCATAAAGTCTCAACATTACAGTCTTGTTTTTATATTCCAGTCCTCTTGAAATGAATGCTAACATCACACTTGCCTTTCTCAGCAGAGACCCAACCTGCAAATTAGCCTTTAGAGAATCTTGCACAATGATTCCCAAATCCCTTTGTACCTCAATTTTTTGTATCTTCTCTCCATTTAGAAAATAATCAACCCTACTATTTCTTCAACCAAAGTGCATGACCATACACTTCCCAATTCTGTATTCCATCTGCCACTTCTTTGCCCATTCTCTTCATCTGTCTGTCCTTCCCTATTTCCTCAAAACTACCTGCGCCTCCACCTGTCTCTTCATATCATCTGCAAATTTTGCAATAAATCCATCAATTCCATCATCCAAATCATTGACATATAATGTAAAAAGAATGAGACCCAACATCTTGGTGCTTGATGAGGGCAAGGCTGTGGACATGATCTGCATAGACCTCAGTACGGCATTTGAAAAAGAGCAGTGGGATTCAATATAAATTGCAATTTCAATTCAGAAATAGCTTTCTCATAGAAGGCTAAGTAGGGCTGGAAGTCTGTGAGCAGTGGTGATCCACAAGGATTGATGCTGGGAATTATGTTGTTTCTGATATATATCGATGTTTGGATGAAAATGTTGATGGGTGGTTTACAAGTCTACAGGTGACAGCAAGATAGGTGGAATTGTGGACAGTGTAGATATTAATCAATGCACACAGTGGGATACAGATCACAAACAGATATGCAGAGTAGCTGCAGAAGGAATTTAATCTGGGAGGGAATGTGGTGTTGCACTTTGGGAGGTGAAATGAAAGAAGAAAGTATAATGTTAATGACTGACCCCTTCACAGCATTGGTGTAAAGAGTGATCTTGGGATCTAGGCACATAGTTCACTGAATGTGGCTACACAACGGGATAAGGTGTGCAGAATGCTGGTTCCCACTGGTCAGGGTGTTGAGTATAAGAGTAAGGGAGTCATGTAATATAACGTACAGGGAATGGACCATGTGCAGGTAGGTGTATTCACCTCCTTCAAGTCAGTATTTAGTCGATGGACCGCTGGCAGCAATTACAACCATGAGTCTATGTGGATAGGTCACTATCAGCTTTGCACATCTGGACACTGCAATTTTTCCCATTCTTCCTTACAAAACTGCTCAAGGTCTGTCAGAATGCATAGAGTTTATGAGTGAACAGCCCTTTTCAAGTCCAGCCACAGACTGAGGTCTGGACTCTGAATTGGCCACACCAGGACATGAACTTTGTTGTCTTAAGGCATTCCTGTGCAGCTTTGGTTTTCAGCTCGCAGTCATTGTCTTGCTGGAAAACAAATCTTTTCCGAAGTCTCAGTTCTCTTGCAGATTGCATTAGGTTCAGCTCATCCTTAGGGAACGTGTGGTTTGTGGAGGGATGATGATCTGAGGAGCTGGGTGACAGGCAGAAAAGACAAACAGATGAAGAGAAAGGAATCCATTAGGAGAGAACTTTGGACCATGGGATGACACGAAGGAGGTGGAGAACCAGACAGAGTTGATGGGCAGGTCATGAGGGTGTGTGAAGAGAGGTGAAGGGGTTAAATGGTATCAGAATGGGGGAAAAGAAGTGGGGGTGAGGGAAACAGAGTGTAGTGATATCCGGAATTTGTAGAAATCAATGTTCATTCTATCAAGATTGGAGGCTGCACAGTCAGAATGTGAGGTGTTGTTCGGCTAACCTGTACTTGGCTTCGTCGTACCAGTAGAGGAGGCCACGTGCAAACATGTTGGTGATGGCTCTCCGCCGGTCAGGGTCGACCATGGATATTGCGCCCTAGCTGTGGAAGTCGATATGCAAGCCAGGGAAGTACGGTACGTAAAGCAAGTCAGGGACGTACGAACCGTAAAGCAAGTCAGGGACGTACGAACCGTAAAGCAAGTCAGGGACGTACGAAACGTAAAGCAAGTCAGGGACGTACGATACGTAAAGCAAGTCAGGGACGTACGATACGTAAAGTAAGTCAGGGACGTACGAAACGTAAAGCAAGTCAGGGACGTACGAAACGTAAAGCAAGTCAGGGACGTACGAAACGTAAAGCAAGTCAGGGACGTACGAAACGTAAAGTAAGTCAGGGACGTACGAAACGTAAAGCAAGTCAGGGACGTACGAAACGTAAAGTAAGTCAGGGAGGTACGAAACGTAAAGTAAGTCAGGGAGGTACGAAACGTAAAGCAAGTCAGGGACGTACGATACGTAAAGCAAGTCAGGGACGTACGAACCGTAAAGCAAGTCAGGGACGTACGATACGTAAAGCAAGTCAGGGACGTACGAAACGTAAAGCAAGTCAGGGACGTACGATACGTAAAGCAAGTCAGGGACGTACGATACGTAAAGCAAGCAGTTGCCCATGCAGGAGCTGATGAATCCAGAGCGACGGCGGAGACCGACGGAGTCAAGCACCAGTGGTGTCGCAGGATTGCCAGTCTGCACTGAACATCAGACCATCAGACCGACAAGGAATTAGTGTTCACAGTGGGGACACAGAAAACATCCCACAGATATCTGATGGTGACATTTCAATACTGTGCCATAATGTGTAACAACCGCCGTCTCCAGGGAGAAACTAATGGGACTAAAAGCAAACATTACCAGGTCCCAACGACCTGCACTAAAGTCTGGAGAGAAAGTAGAGACATTGAAGTCTGTCAAAACTCACTGTTACAGAAAGGTCCCAGTTAGTTGAAAACCATTGTTGAAGAAGGGTGGGAGATAAAAAGCAGGTAATTGTAGTCCTGTTAACTTCACTTCAGGTACTGGAGTCGATAATCTATCAAGAAATAGCAAATCATTTCGAAAAGTTTAATGTCATTGAACTAAGTCAACAGGGTTTACAGTCAGATTCACACAGCACAGAAACAAGACCTTCAGCTCAAATGGTCCACGATGACCAAAGTTTCCATCTGAGCTCGTGGTCTGTAACCCCCTCACCACCACTAACTGGAAAAGTTGCCCTTCAGGTTCCTATTAAATCTCATCTTAAACCAATGCCCTCCAGTTCTTGATTCCCCAACACTGGCAAAATGATTGTTATCTTTGACCCAACCCAGGCCCCTTATAATTTTATACACCTCTGCAATATCATTACTCATTCTCCAACATTCCAAGGAAAATTGACCAAAACGCTTTCCACAAATCAGTCCTTCAAGATCGAGCAACATCCTCGTAAATCTCCTCTGCTCTCTTCCCAGCTTAATGGTGTCTGTCATACAGCAGGGTCACTAAAACTAAACACTATTTGCGAAATGCGGCCAAACCAATGTGTTGGACAACTGCAACATTTCATCCCAGCTTCTATATTCGGTGCCCTGACTGAAACCAGTGTTCCAAAAGCCTCTTCACCGCCCTGTCCATCTGGAACCTGGTCTTGGACCCTGTAACCTGGGTTGCTGAATGTTAAGTCATGTTTGACAAACATACCAGAGATTTGAGACTTTGCAGGGGAAGTTGGAGAAGTGGTGTTTTTGGATTTTCAGGAGCCATTTGCCAAGGTGCCACGTGTAAGGCTGGTGCACAAGACCAGAGCTCAGTACTGGGAAGGAAGTGTGTTAATACTGACTGAAGACTGGTTACCATACTGAGACAGAATAACAGGTCTGTTTCAGACTGGGATGATATTACTAGTGGAGTTTCCCAGTGACCAGTTCTGGATCGTCAATGATTTATTATTGATATTAATGACCCAGAGGAGGGGCAGAGAGTGAGGAATCCACGGTGGCAATGACGGGGAATGTGGTGGGGGACATGTTGTGATTGGACATTTCATCTCTCCAACGGGACATAGGGAAGCAGGTGAGCAGAATACTTGGTAAATGGAGTTTAATGTGGTGAAGTCTGATGGCATGTAGAGTGGTAGGAGGAATCAGAAGTCAGACTGTGATTTATGTGGAGATAAATTGTAAACGAGAGAAATAGAGAGGGGTCGAGGTGCTGAACTACACAACAAAATAGAGACGGGAGCAGTGAGTGGTTCATAAAACCATATATGACCAAGGTTCAGAGGTGAATGGTTCATTGACATTTACTGCTGGGGTGTTGGTGCAGAGAAACAGAGGAGTGTTGTTACTGTGACAGACAAGTGCACAATGATGGATTTTGGGAAGTTAAAGCAGGTCAGGACGTACCCAGTGAATGGAGGGTCCTGAGGAGTGTTGATGAAAGAGAAACCTGGGGCACAGGTGCGTAATTCCCTGAAAGTGCCAACACAGGTAGACAAGGTGGTGAAGAAGGAGCACGACATGCTTGTCTTCATCGGCAAAGGCTCTGAGAGGAGTTGGGACATCACATTACAGTTGTACAAATCAATAATGACACCACACCAGGAGCACCCTGTGCAGTTCTGGTCACATGAGAGGAAGGATGTGATTAAGCTGGAAAGGTGCAGAAACGATTCACAGGAATGTTACCTGGACTGGGGGCTTGAGTTACAAGGAAAGATCAGACCGACTGGGACTGTCTTCCCTGGAGTGAAGGAGACTGAGGGGAGACCTGACAGAAGTTTATAAAACTATGAGAGGTGTAGACAAGGTAAACAGGCAGAATCATTTTGCCAGGGTAGAAATATCAAATATGAGAAGCTGCAGCTTTAAGATGTCAGGGTGAGAATTTAAAGGTGGACATTAGGGCAGGTAAGATTTCTGCTTCTGTACAGAGAGTGGAGAGGGCCAGGTATGGGCTGCCATGGGGAGAGGTGGAAGCAGATACGATAATGACATTTAACAGGGTTTTAGACAAGTCCATGAATATTCAGAGAATTTAAGCACATGAATTATAAGCAAGCAGAAGAGATTTAGTTTCATTTGGCATCGTGTTCAGCACAGACATCATGGGAAGAAGGGTCTGTTCCTGTGCTGTACTGTTCTGTGTTCTCGGTGAGCCTCAGTGACAGGGGAGTCTTTAGCCGGGGTCACAGACAGGTGTATCTGTGGTAAGGAGAGAGACTGCAGGATGGTGCATTACCTCCCTGGTACCAGGGCCGAGGATGGAACTGAACAAGTACAGGCCATTCTGAAAGGGCAGGGTGAGCAGCCAGAGGTCGTGGTCCATATTGGCTCTAACAAAAGAGACAAAGTCCTGCAAAGAGAACTTAGGGAGTTGAGGAAAAGTTAAGTAGAAACTCTGTGGTGGCGGGGGGGGGGGGGGCAGGATTAATCCCAGTGCCACCCGCTAGCGAGGGAAGAAATAAAAAAGGTATTACAGTTCCAGCCCAAAACGGTGACTTTTCGTTTCCACGGATTCTGCCCGACCTGCTGAGTTCCTCCAGCGTGGTGTGCATGTTGCTTTGACCCCAGCATCCGCAGAGTATTTTGTGTTTACAGAGATCCAGCTGAGAGAAGGGCAAGACTGGTAGTGAAACATTCCAGGATTCAGATGATTCAGACAGTCCAGAGGGAGGTGAATGAGGTTGGGGATCTGTACGGCTGATCAGGCAGAATGTCACAAGGTCGAGGTCACCCTGGAGGCTCCTCCAGTCAGACAATGAGGGTAGAGTTCAGGAATAAGAAAGGAGCAATCCCCGTGCTAGGATTATACTGTAAGCCTCACAACAGCCAGTAAGAGAGGAACAGATATGTCGGCAGGTTATGGACTGATGCAAAAACTACAGAGTAGATTTGGTGAGTGAATAATCTCCCCAGAGTAACTGGGACTCCCTTGCACCCTGAGGCTTGGATGGAGCATTATTTGTACTCAGGAAGGTTTCCTGAAACAATATGTCGTCCACCAGGGAGAGGGACATTCTTGACTTCACCTTGGGAAATATGGGACTCAGCAGAGTGGTGGCAGGAACAACCAGTGTTCAAAGAGGAATTAGACAGGTCCTTCAGGGGAAATGACCTGCAGAGCTGTGGGGACAGAGTGGGGAATGGGACTGTGGAAATGTTGTAGCAGGAGTTGGTATAAATTTGATGGGTCAAATAGTCTCGACGATCACAGAATGATTCTCCGCCCAATAATAGTCTGAAAAAAATCACTCTGGTCGCCAGTGAATCTTCCAAGCTCCAGGATGGACAAGATCAATTGTGTAATAAGGACACACTTCTGTCAAAACACTGACACTGTATACCAAACCCACTGAGCTGCCAGAGCACAGCACCGGCCAGTGAGGACAGACACCAGTACAACACCCGGCTCTCTACTACAAACTTCAAAGCTGAAAGTAAATGTATTATCTAAATACATTTTTCTCACCATATACAACCCTGAGATTAGTTTTCTTGTGGGCATACTGCTGGTTTGTTAGAGCGGTTGGGGAGGGTTTAAACTAATGTGGCAGGGGTGTGGGAACTGGTGTGAAAGGATGCAGGATAGGACAGATGGTAAAAAAGCAAAGATCGCATGCAGTCACACTGTCAGGAAGGGCAGGCAGATGATAGGACATAACTGCAGCCAGCAGGGTGAGTATCAGTGCATGAGGGATGCAGAATCAATAAGGGTAGCAAATGCAGAACTCAAACTGTTATATCTCAATACACGGAGTGTAAGAAATAAGGTGGATAATCTTATTGCCCTATTACGGATTGTCATGTTTAATGTTGTGACCATCACTGAATCACGGCTGAAGGATGTTTCTAGTTGGGAGCTAAATGCCCAAGGTTACACGTATCAGAGGGATAGGAAGGTAGACAATGGGGATGGCATGGCTCTGCTGGTAAAGAATGGTAACAAATCAGTAGAAAGATGTGACACAGGATCGGAAGATGTTGAATCCTTGTGAGTTGAGTTTAAAAACTGCAAGTGTAAAAAAGACGTTGATGGTAGTTGTTTACAGGCCTCCCAACAGTTGCTGGTATGTGGACCACAGATTACAACAGGAAATAGAAAAGGCAGGTCAAAAGGGCAATGTTGTGGGAGATTTCATCAGAGTCATGGGAGATTTTAACATGCAGATCGATTGGGAAAATCAGGTTGGAAATAGATCTCGAGAGTGAGTTTGGTGAATGCTGAACAGATGGCTTTTTAGAGCAGTTTGTCATTGAGCCTGCGAGGGGATCAGCTATACTGGATTGTGTGTTATTGAATAAACTGGAGGTGATTAGGGAGCTGAAGGTAAAAGAACCCTTAGGAGGCAGTGATCTCAGTATCATTGAGTTCAACCTGAAATTGGATAGGGAGAAAGTACAGTCTGACACAGCAGTGTTTCAGTGGATTAAAGGCAGTTACAGTGGTATGAGAGAGCAGTTGCCTAAAGTAAATTGGAAGGAGATGCTGGCAGGGATGGCAGCAGAGAAGCAACAGTTTCTGGGGAGAATGAGGGAGGTGCAGGATGAATGTATTCCAAAAACAAATAAATACTCAAATGGCAAAATAGTACAACCGTGGCTGACAAGGAAATCAAAGCTAATGTAAAACCAAAAGGGAGGGCATACAACAAAGCAAGGCAGCAGAAAGGGAATTATAGACCAGTTAGACTGACCTCAGTGGTTGGGAAGATACTGGAGTCAATTATTAAGGAGTATTGGAAACACAGGACAAGAAAGGACAAAGTCAGCACGGTTTCCTTAAGGGAAAGTCTTGCCTGATGAACCTGTTGGAATACTTTGAGGAGATTACACGCAGGATGGATAAAGGGGATGCACTGATGTCATATATTTGGACTTTCAAAAGGCTTTCTTTGACAAGGTGCCACAAATGATCGTGGCAATAAAAGGATTAATGCACGAGGGTGACCACTAGAAGTGGGAATGGTGCTGGAGATGGACAGACCCAGAGTTTCCAGGATGCTGAGACCAGAGATTCAGTGGGTTGGTCAGTTTGGTGACTACCACGACTGGAAAGGGGAAGAGACAGACAGTGCAATGTCTCCCTGTGGCTGTGACCCTCAGCAACAAGTACACTCCTTTGGATACCCCTGGGAGGATGACAAACCAGAGAACAGCAGCTCGTCAAGTCAGTGGTACTGACACCCCGGTCCGATGCTCCGCTGGAGGAAAGGTCAATCACAGCAGTGATGACAACAGACTCACAGTACAGGGGATGTGCAGGAGATTCTGTGGCCGCAAGAGAGATGCCACAGTGGTGTGTCCCCCTCCCGGGTACTGGGAGTCAGGCACGTCTCAGATGTGCAGGATTTCCTAATGATAAACTTGCCAGTTGATTTGGTGGTAAGGAAATCAAATGCAACGTCAGCATTCATTTCAAGAAGACTACAACAAAAAAGCAAGGATGTAATGCTCAGAGTTTATAAGGCATTGGTCCGATCACACTTGGAGTATTGTGAACTGTTTTGGGCTCCTTATCTAAAAAGGTACGTGCTCGCATAGGAGAGGGTCCAGAGGAGGTACACAAGAATGATCCTGGCAATAAAAGAGTTAATGCACGAGGATTGTTTGCTGGCTCTGGGCCTGTACTCGCTACACTTTAGAAGAATGAGGGAATCTCATTGAAACCTATCAAAAATAGAAAGACCTACAATGGAGTGGGGAGGATGTTTCGGAAAGCGGGACAGTCTGGGATCACACGGCACAGCCTCAGAATACTAGGACATCCTGTTAGAACAAAGATCAGGAATAATTTCCATACCAAGGGGTAGTGCATCTGCACAGCCTGTGTCAGGATGTTGTTCATTGTCTATAGCTCAGTGTTTAACACCATCAATCCCACAGTCCTGATTAATAAGCTGCAGAACCTGGTCTCTCTGCAACTCGATCCTCGCCTTCCTAACCGGGAGACCACAATCTGTGCGGATTAATGGAGACGGGCTAACCCCTATTGACATCAGTGGATCTGGGGTTGAGACGGTAAACAGCTTTAAGTTCCTCAGCATCAGCATACCCGAGGATCTCACGCAGTCTGCACACACCAGCTGAGTGGTGAAAAAGGCAGAACAGCGCTGCTTTCACCTCAGACGGTCGAGGAAGTTTGCTACGGGCCCCCAAATCCTTAGAACTTTCTACAGGGGCAAAATTGAGAACATCCTGAATGGCTGCATCACTGCCTGGTATGGGAACTGCATCTCCGTTAATCGCAGGACTCTACAGAGAGTGGTGCAGACAGCCCAGCGCATCTGTAGTTGTGAACTTCCCATGACTGAGGACATTTACAACAAAAGGTGTGAGAAAAGGGCCTGAAGGATCATCGGGGACCTGAGTCACCCCAACCACAATCTATTCCAGCTGCAACCATCCGGGAAATGGTACCGCAGCATAAAAGCCAGGACACACAGGCTCCAGCTCAGCTTCTTCCACCAGGCCATCAGACTGATTAACTCACACTGATTTGAGTGTATTTCTATGTTACATTGGCTGTTCTATTTATTATAAATTAATATAAATTACTATGATTGTAAATTGCACATTTACACAGAGATGTAACAAAGATTTTTACTCCTGATGTACATGAAGGATACAAGAAATAAAGTCAATTCAAATTCAAATTAATATCTCCTCCTTGCTGACGATCAACACTGACACTGGTGCACCTCAGGGATTGTGCTTAGCCGACTGCTCCACTCCCCCTCCACCCATGACTGTGTGACTAAGCGTAGCTCAAAAGCCATCCATAAATATGCTGGATACCACCATTGCTGGTACAATCTCAGACGGAGAGGAGAGGACTTACAGGAGCAAGATATACCAGCTAGTTGAGTGGTGTCGCAGCAACAACCTTGTGTTTAATGTCAGTGCGACAAAAGAGCTGATTGATCAGGGAACACAAACCAATCCTCAGAGAGGGATCAGAGGTGGAGAGAGTGAACAATTTCAAGTTCCTGGATATCAATATCTCTGAGGATCTAACCTGGTCCCAACATATCGATGCAGCTACAGTATAAAGAAGGCAAGACAGCGGATATATTTCTTCAGGAGTTTGAAGATATTTGATTTCTCAATTTAAAACAGACAAAACTGCTCTAGATGTATTCTATATATGTTATTTCTGTTTTTGCACTGTTTTCAATCTACATAATAAACATATCCATACACACACATACTGTAATTTATTTATTCTTTCTATATTATCATGTCCAGCATTGAACTGCTGTTGCTACATTAACAAATTTCATGACACATACCGGTGGTAATAAACCTGATTCTGGTTCTGACTCTGAATTCATCCCCACAGACGGCTGTGGCCAATTCACTGGGTATATTGAATGTGGATGTTGTTGATTGTGGGTGGGATGGGAGGGGGGTTTGAGAGGGATAAGGATCAGTGATGGTCTCCCGAATGAGCTGCCAGAGGAGCTGGTGGAGGCAGAAACACACAAAGTCTCTGTTCATGAACACTTCTCAGGAACCTGTCATTCACCGTGTACATCCTGTCCTGGTTAAACTTCCCGGTGCTGGGTCCATTGCTGTTTTCCATCTGTATTAACGATCTGGATGAGAATGTGGTAAACTGGATCAGCAAGTTTGCAGATAACACCAAGATTAGGGGTGCAGTGGACAGCAAGAAAGGCTAGCAAATACTGACATGGGACGTTGTCCAGCTGTTAAAATGGCAGATGGAATTTAATGCCGACAATTATGAGGTGTGTGTAACAAAAGTTTAACGAGAGAAATGTGTGGTTTAAAGAGGATGAGGAAAAGCAAGGCTGCGAGTGGAACGGCTCAGGATTTCCGGAGCGAAGGTATTTTACTACTCGGAGTAAAGAGAGGCAAGACTGCACAGGCGCGTGACGTCAGCCAGTAGAGCAGGAAAAGGTTAAAAAGAAGACCGCCATATCCAGCGAGCAGCAGAGTGAGAGGGCTTTGGCTCAACTGGCTTAGTTGATAATGAGGCGAAGTAGGTTTACCTGTGTTAATTGCGGAAAGGAAGTATGTGTGTGAGGCCAGTGTTCTGTGCTCGGTGTCAGATGTGGAAAGTTCTGGAATCTCCCAGCCTCCTGGACAGGAATATCCGCACCCGCTGTTGAGCTGCGGCTCCTAAGGGACTGTGTTAGGGAACAGGAGTTGCAGCTCATTGACCTTTGTCTGGTCAGGAAGAGCGAGGAGGTGATACAAGGGTGATCACACCAGGACCACAGGAGACAGACAAGTGGTTAACAGTCAGGAGAGGGAAGGGGAAGAGTCAGGTACCAGAGAGTACCCCTGTGGCTGTCCCCCTGAACGGTAAGTACTCCTGTTTGAGAACTGTTGGGGGGGCGGTGTGGGACAGTCTACCTGGGGGAAGCAACAGCAGCCGAGTCACTGGCACAGAGCACGGCCCTGTGGCTCAGAAGGGTAGGGAAAGGAAGAGAAAGGCCGTAGTGATAGGGGACTCTTTAGTTAGGCACTCTGTGGATGCAGGAAAGAAACACGGATGATAGTTTGCCTCCCAGATGCCAGGGTCCCGGAAGTTTCAGATCGCGTCCAAAATATCCTGCAGTGGAATGGAGAACAGCCAGAGATCGTGGTACATATTGGTACCACTGACATAGGTAGGAAAAGGGAGGAGGTCCTGAAAACAGTCTACAGGGAGTTAGGAAAGAAGTTGAGAAGCAGGAGAACAAAGGTAGTAATCTCGGGATTACTGCCTGTGCCACGTGACAGTGAGTATAGGAATAGAATGAGCTGGAGGATAAATGCGTGGCTGAGGGATTGAAGCAGGGGGCAGGGATTCAGATTTCTGGATCATTGGGACCTCTTTTGGGGCAGATGTGACCTGTACAAAAAGGATGAGTTGCACTTGAATCCCACGGGGAGCAATATCTTGCGGGGAGGTTTGCTACTGGGGAGAGTTTAAACTAGAACTGTTGGGGGGTGGGAACCGAACTGAAGAGACTGGGGAAGAGGTGGTTGGCTCACAAATAGAGAAAGCTTGGAGACGGTGTGTGAGGGAGGACAAACAAGTGATAGAGAAGGTATGTGCTCAGACCAACGGTTTGAGATGTGTCTATTTTAACGCAGGGAGTATTGTGAACAAAGCGGACGAGCTTAGAGCACGTATCACTACTTGGAGCTGTGATGTGGTGGCCATTACAGAGACTTGGATGGCTCAGGGACAGGAATGGTTACTTCAAGTGTCGGGTTTTAGATGTTTCAGGAAGGACAGAGAGGAAGGCAAAAGAGGTGGGGGCGTGGCACTGTTGATCAGAGATAGTGTCATGGCTGCAGAAAAGGTGGACGTTATGAGGGGATTGTCTACAGAGTCTCTGTGGGTGGAGGTTAGAAATAGGAAGGGGTCAATAACTCTACTGGGTGTTTTTCATCGGCCACCCAATAGTAACAGGGATATCGAGGAGCAGATAGGGAAACAGATCCTGGAAACAGGTAATAATAACAGAGTTGTCACGGTGGGAGATTTTAATTTCCCAAATATTGATTGGCATCTCCCCTGAGCAAGGGGTTTAGATAGGGTGGAGTTTGTTAGCTGTGTTCAGGAAGGTTTCTTGACACAATATGTAGATAAGCCTACAAGAGGAGAGACTGTACTTGATTTGGTATTGGGAAATGATCCTGGTCAGGTGTCAGTTCTCTCAGCAGGAGAGCATTTTGGAGATAGTGATCATAATTCTATTTCCTTTACAATAGCACTGGGAGAGAGATAGGAACAGACAAGTTTGAAAAGTGTTTAATTGGAGTAAGGGGAATTATGAGGCTATCAGGCAGAAACTTGGAAGCTTAAATTGGGAACAGATGTTCTCAGGGAAAAGTACGGAAGAAATGTGGCAAATGTTCAGGGGATATTCGTGTGAAGCTCTGCATAGGTACATTCCAATGAGACAGGGAAGTTATGGTAGGGTACAGGAACCGTGGTGTACAAAGGCTGTAGTCAATCTAGTCAAGAAGAAAAGCTTACAAAAGGTGAAGGGAGCTAGGTACTGTTAGAGATCTAGAAGATTGTCAGGCTAACAGGAAGGAGCTTAAGAAGGAAATTAGGAGACCCAGAAGGAGCCATGAGAAGGTCTTGGTGGGCGGGATTAAGGAAAACTCCAAGGCATTCTACAAGTATGTGAAGAGCAAGAGGATACGACGTGAAAGAATAGGACCTATCAAGTGTGACAGTGGGAAAGTGTGTATGGAACCGGCGGAAATAGCAGAGGTACTTAATGAATACATTACTTCAATATTCACTACAGAAAAGGATCTTGATGATTTTAGTGATGACTTACAGCGGACTGAAAAGCTTGAGCATGTAGATATTAAGAAAGCGGATGTGCTGGAGCTTTTGGAAAGCATCAGGTTGGATAAGAGGCCGGGACCGGATGAGATGTACCGCAGGATACTGCAGGAGGCGAGGAAGGAGATTGCTGAGCCTCTGGCGATGATCTTTGCATCATCAATGGGGACAGGAGAGGTTCCGGAGGATTGCGGATGTTGTTCCCTCATTCAAGAAAGGGAGCAGAGACAGCCCAGGAAATTATTGACCAGTGAGTCTTATTTCAGTGGTTGGTAAGTTGATGGAGAAGGTCCTGAGAGGCAGGATTTATGAACATTTGGAGAGGTATAATATGATTAGGAATAGTCAGCATGGCTTTGTCAAGGGCAGGTCGTGCCTTACGAGCCTGATTGAATTTTTTGAGCATGTGACTGAACACATTGATGAAGGGAGAGCAGTGGATGTAGTGCATATGGATTTCAGCAAGGCATTTGATAAGGTACCTCATGCAAGGCTTATTGAGAAAGTAAGGAGGCATGGGATCCAAGGGGACAATGATTTGCGGATCTAGAACTGGCTTGCCCACAGAAGTTAAAGAGTGGTTGTAGACGGGTCATTGGTGTTCCTGTACCAGGCCGTAGTGCAGCCAGTCAGCACACCTTCCACCACACATTTATATAAGTTTGCCAAGGTTTTCAATCACATGCTGAACTTCCGCAGAGTCCTGAGGAACTGGAATGCTGTTGTGCTTTCTTCCCAATTATATTTATGCGATGGGTCCAGGACACGTCCTCTCAGTGAGTGACACACAGGAATTTAAAGTTACTGACTCTCTCCACGTCTGATCATCCTTTGATTACTGGCTCATGGACCTTTGGTTTTTCCCTCCTAAAGTCTACAATCTGTCCCTTGGTCTTACTGACGTTGAGTGAGGGGTTGTTGTTATTACCCCACTCAGCAAAGTTTTCGATCTCCCTCGTGTATGCTGATTCATCACCAGCTTTGATAGTGGTGTAATCAGCAAACTTGCATATGGTGTTGGAGTTGTCTGTAGCCACACAGTCATAGGTGTAAAGTGAGTAGAGCTGGGGGCTAAGCACACTTCCCCATGGTGCTCCTGTGCTGATAGAGATTGTGGAGAAGCTGTTTCTGCCAATCTGAACTGACTTGGATCTGCACCTCAGGAAATCCAGCATCCAATTGAACAAGGAGGTATTGAGGCCCAGGTCTGAGAGCTTACTGATCAGTTTTGAGGGGATGACAGTCTTAAATGCTGAATTGTAATCAATAAAGGGCATCCAGATGTTTGCATCTTTGCTGTCCAGATGTTCCAGAGTTGTGTGAAGAGCCAACGAGACAGCATCTGCTATTGCTTCAGAAGGTGAATTGGAGAGGATCCAAGTCACCATTCAGACAAGAGCTGATATGCTTCAACACCAGCCTCTCAAAACACTTCATCACTGTGGATGTAAGTGCCACTGGGCAATAGTCATTCAAACAGGTTACCACGCTCCTCTTGGGCACCGATATAATTGAAGCTTCCTTGAAGCAGGTGGGTTCCACACACTGCCAGATCAAGAGTTTGAAGATATCCATGAATACACCAGCCAGCTGGTCAGCACAGGTCTTCAGTACTCAGCCAGGAACTCCATCCAGACCGGATGCTTTCCTTGGATTCACTCTCTTGAAGGCAGCCCACACGTCATCTTCCGTTACTGAGACCAAATGACCATCGGGAGACACGGGGGTGCACGATGGTTCCTCCCTCTTCTGGTGGACAAAGTGAGCATAGAAGGCATTGAGCTCGTCTGGAAGCGAAGCTGTGCTGTCCCCTTTGTCACGAGATTTACCTTTCCAGGAGGTTCTGGCATTCAAACCCTGCCGCAGCTGTCAAGCATCCCTCTTTTATTCCAGTCTAGCCCGGAATCTCCACTTTGCCCGAGAGATGGTTTCCGGAGATCATACCTGCACCTCTTGTAGCATTCCTGATCTCCAGACTTGAAAGCCTCTGACCTGGAACTCAGCAGGTTCCGGATCTCATTGCTCATCCAGGCCTACTGATTTGGGAAAACCCTGAATGATTTTGCGGGGACACACACCTCCATAGCTGTTTTAGTAAAGTCTCTAGTGACCCTGGTGTCGTCCTTCAGGTCCTGAGATGAGTTCTTGAACATGGCTCAGCCTGCTGACTCAAGGCAATCCTGTAACCGTTCCTCTGCCTCCCAACACCACTCCTCGGTTATCTTGATCTCTGGAGCCTTGTTCCTCAGGCTCTGTCTGTGTGCAGGTAGGACGAGTACAGCCAAATGATCCAACTTAACAAAATGTGGTCAAAAGGGAGCAAACGACAGACATTCCTTATCGTAGTGTAGCAGTGGTCTCCTGTGTTGGGACATCTGGCACAACAGGTTACTACTTTCAGATTCATTTCCTTTCAGGTATTTACAGGGAAATGAAGACAGTGGAATTTAGAAAAACTATAAACGGCAAAGACTGACAGACAACCAATGTGCAAAAGACAGATCATGCAAATATTAAAACATAAATATTACTGTGTCCTGACGAAGGGTCTCGGCCTGAAACGTTGACTGCACCTCTTCCTAGAGATGCTGCCTGGCCTGCTGCGTTCACCAGCAACTTTGATGTGTATTACTGTGCAATTCAGTTGTGGAGTACTTGAAAGTGAGTCTGCAGGTTATGGAATCAGTTCAGTGAAGATACCTACGCCATTTCAAGAGCATGACTGGTGCAGGGAAACAACTCTTCCTGAACCTGGTGGTGTGGGACCTAAGGCTCTTGTACGTCCTTTCCGATGGCAGCAGTGGAAGACAGCATGAGGTGGATGAAGGATGTTGTTGATGATGGATGCAGCTTTCCTGTCGAAATGCTGCTTGTAAAGGTACTGAATGATGGGGAGGGCTTTGCCTGTAATGAACTGGGATGCATCCACCAGTTAGAAACATAGAAAACCTACAGCACAATACAGGCCCTTTGGCCCACGATGCTGTGCCAAACCTCTACTTATTTTAGAAATTACCTGGCATTCCCCAGAGCCCTTTATTTTTCTAAACTCAAAGTACCTATCCAGGAGTCTGTGAAAATACCCCATTGTATCTGCCTCCACCACCTTTGCCGGTAGCCCATTCCACGCACTCACCACGCTCTGTGTAAAAAAAAACTTACACCTGACATCTCCACAAATTTCTTGTAGACATTTTCCTTTCCATTCCTGATCGTTGTGTTTCCATATCAGGCCGTGATAAAACCAGTCAGGTTACTCTCCACTCTGCATCTATATATGTCACAGTTTGAGATGTCACGCTGATTATACGCAGGTAGAGTCACTGCCGTGCCTGCTTTATAGTGACACTTACTGCTAGTCCCAGGGCAGACCCTCTGAAATGATAATGCTCAGAAATTTAATGTTACTGACTCTCTCCACCTCCAGTCCCCTGATGATGACTGATCCGTGGACGTCCGGTTTCCTGCCCCTGTGGTCAGTGATCTGCTGATATTGAGTGAGAGGTTGTCGTTGTGGCACCATTCAACCAGATCACACATCTCCCTCCTGAGGGCAAATGTGTCACCACCTTTGATTCATCCAACAACAGTGGTGTCATCTGCAATCTTAAAAATGTCACTGGAGTTGTACTTAGCCACACAATCACAGGTATAAAGTGAGTAGAGTCGTGGGCCAAGCACAACCTTGTGGTGCACCAGTGCTGATGGTGATTGTGGAGGAGATGTTGTTGACTTTGAATGCAAAGTCTTCATCATGAAGGGAAATAGAAATTACAACTGAGGAAGAAGATTACATTAAAATCAGCAAAATATAAGAATGAAAATTAGTTACTTTTCTCACAGAAATGTGAAAACAGGGGGCCCACTTGTCCATGCTGACATTTGTCAGTCCGCAAGGAGTACTGTGAGCAATGCTGGGCCCTTCATCCAAGGAATGATGTGTTTGCATCGGAGAGGGTCCAGAGCAGGTTTACGAGAATGACCCCGGGAATGAAAAGGTTCACATATTAGGAGCATTTGATGGCTCTGGGCCTGTACTTGCTGGAGTTCATAAGAATGAGGAGAGAGTGACATTAGAACCACTTGAGTGAACGTGGAGAGGATGTTTCCTGTAGTGGGTTAGTCCAGCACCAGATGGCACACACTCAGAATAGAAGGATGTCTCTTCAGAAAAGAGATAAGAAGACATTTCTTTAGCCAGAGGGTCATGTACAAGTTCACACCCTCCCTCCCCCACAATATCCCAGCTGTCAGACCTGTGTCCAATCACGTCACCTGTACCTACCCCTTTGTAGACTCCTCACCGCTCTTCACAACTCAGTTCCCATCAGTGTTTGTGATCAGCAAGTTCAGAAATCACGGTCAGCTCTCATTTTCCCCAACTCCCTGTGATGGAGCGGTGTATCAAACGTGTCCTGGACATCTCGGTTCAGTGCGTCCCTGGGACCGCTTGTCCACAGTTGGTATTACAGCTTCAACCACTCAAATGTGTTTGTTCAACATAGAATCTCTTTCACCAGAGTCTGTTAACTTTGGCTGATGGTTTTGTAAGTTGGCAAGAATTTCCTGCTTTGCTACAGCTCCAAATGTTTTCCTGGTACAAGTGGTGAACACTCCCGTCTGGAGTTTCCTGTTTTCTGCTTTTGCTTCAGACTACAGAATCTGCAGTTTCTATTGTAATTTTTTTACTTCTCTTCTATTTACCTATTTTTCTCCTATTTGGAGCAAAGGAGTTACACAAAGTGGTCTTCCCTCCAGACACAGACTGGTTTTGAACCCTGTCATTGTTTCCGTCTCCTATCGTGTCTGGATTTTAGTCTCCGATACTCCAGTACTTGGGTCCTGACCATCCTCACCCAGGTCTGCCGTCACTGACGAAGTTTATTGATACGGTTCATTTTGGCCACAGTCAGGCCATTTGGCAAATTGGATCCAGAATTGGCTTTGCAATAGGAGACAGAGTGATGGCAGAGAGTAGTTTTGTGATCAGATGCTGGTGACAAGTGTTGTTCCACATGGATCTGTTCTGGGACACTTGCTGTTTGTGATACAACTGAGTGATTTGGGAGTGGATGTAGGAACCGTGAGCAGTAAGTTCACACTGACTGTGAGATGATGGAGTTATTGCTGGTGTGGATGGTCATCTTTGGCTAAAGTGTGACATCGATGTGTTGATGAAATGAGCTGAGACCAAAACAAAGAGATCAGTTGGTGTGAGAATTGGAATTTCCCATCAAACAATCCCAAAATTCCCACGGGGGAGATCAGAGGGACAATGTGGGTGAACACAACAGTGTAATGAAGAGAAAGCGATGGCCCTTTCCTCTTCCAGGTTCGTGGCTTTTAAAAGAGCCTTTGTTGTGTTTGGTGCCGAGGCCAGGCTGAGGCTCGCTTCCGGCGGGTGCAGCGAGCCAACTGAATGTCTTTGGGCACAAGGGTGACTTGCTTGGTGTGGATGGTGCAAAGAGCCCGACCAGGTAAGCCTCATTAATCTCCTCCAGGCCTTTGTTGGCCGAGCTCTGGAAGCATAGATCGGTTTTGAAGTCCTGCCTGATCTTCTGCACCAGATGCTGGAAGGGAAGTTTGCAGATGAGCAGCTCGGTGGATTTCTAGTAGCATTGGTTCCCTGTCAGAGTCACGGTGATGGGCCGATAGCTCCCCAAGAATATCCACACAGACACCCAGGGATATTCAGTGCTCCTTTACACTCATCAATTATTTACAGAGTCACAGTGATGGGCCTGTAGTGCCCCAACAATACGTACACAGACACCCAAGAATATTCAGTGCTCCTTTACATTTATCAATTATTTTACTGATATGGTGCTTCCATGTCGGCTTATAATCCAGCCACATGCCATAAAATCTTACCACTGACACTTATTCAAGAGTTTGACCATATAATTTCAAATCAATTGCTATTGAGGAAGATATGGATCAATAAAGAGGTCTATTGATCACATTTGTAAAACACAAGATGTATTTTAGCTACTGAAAGCTTGAAACCCTGTCTATATTCCCACTGTTTGTCCTTATTAATCACGAATCACATTCTATATACAATTGAATTGAATTTTATACCTCTGATCCATAAATCTGCATCATCTGCAAAAAGTTATTTCCCAACCCCAGTACCTATCTCAGAAATAATATGACTAATCATAATATTAAACAATAAAGGGCTATAAATACTGTATTATGGCGTCCCATTCTCCACCACCTGGAAGCCCAAATATACCTTACGCATCCTTAACTGCCTATACAAATAAAAAACTCAGAAATAAATAATGTAGCCTTCTTCTCACTCCACATTTCTATAATTTAATCCTTTCATAACATATCATATGTTTTTTCAATACAAAAATACTGCAATTACAACTTCTTTATTTACCTGTGCTTTCCCAATATCATCTTCCAAACATAAAACTGAATCCAATGTCATTCTACACTTCCAAAATCCACACTGATAAAATGCTACACCACCTCTCTTTTCCAAAATATAATTCAACAACTCTATTACCATACGTTCCATAAGTTTACTGAAATGAGATGGGATGTTATTGATATTGGTCTGTAATTAGAAGGAACCTGTGGGGAATTCCAGGTTTCAGAACAGGCACTACCATTTTCTATGAGGAGGAAATATCGTCTAAACTCCAAATATGATTCCAAATTGTTAATATTATCTCAAGAGTTGTAAGCTATATGTTTAAACATACAATAACATATATCACCCTTTCCGACAGCCATCTGACTTGCACTGTTAATAGCTTTCTTACATTCACACAAATAAACTCTACATAACTAATACAATCATTGTTACAGCTGGCTTTCAACACATCAGTGTATTCACTTAAAACCTCATCCCGACATCGTTTAGGCTCTTCACTTAACTTACCTTGATTGTGACTTGCAGCAAATGACCAAGCCAGTAACTCAACCTTCTCTATTTCAGTAGAGGGGGTACATTCAGATTGGAAGATTGTGACTAGTGGTGTCCCACAAGGATCTGTTCTGGGATCTCTACTTTTCCTGATTTTTATTAATGACCTGGATGTTGGGGTAGAAGGGTGGGTTGGCAGTTTGCAGATGACACAAATGTTGGTGGTACAGTAGATAGTGTAGAGGATTGTCAAAGATTGCAGAGAGACATTGGTAGGATGCAGAGGTGGGCTTAGAAGTGGCAGGGGAGTTCAACCCGGAGAAGTGTGAGGTGGTACACTTTGGAAGGACAAACTCGAAGGCTGAGTACAAAGTAAATGGCAGGATACTTGGTAGTGTGGAGGAGCAGAGGGATCTTGGGGTACATGTCCACAGATCCCTGAAAGTTGCCTCACAGGTGGATAGGGTAGTTAAGAAAGCTTATGGGGTGTTAGCTTTCATAAGTCGAGGGATAGAGTTTAAGAATCTCGATGTAATGATGCAGCTCTATAAATCTCTGGTTAGGCCACACTTGGAGTACTGTGTCCAGATCTGGTCGCCTCACTATAGGAAAGATGTGGAAGCATTGGAAAGGGTACAGAAGAGAATTACCAGGATGCGCCTGGCTAAGAGAGTATGCATTATGATCAGAGATAAGGGAGCTAGGGCTTTACTCTTTGGAGAGAAGAAGATGAGAGGAGACATGATAGAGGTGTTCAAGATAATAAGAGGAATAGATAGAGTGGATAGCCAGTGCCTCTTCCCCAGGGCACCACTGCTCAATACAAGAGGACATGGCTTTAAGGTAAGGGGTGGGAAGTTCAAGGGGGATATTAGAGGAAGGTTTTTTTACTCAGAGAGTGGTTGGTGCGTGGAATGCACTGCCTGAGTCAGTGGTGGAGGCAGATACACTAGTGAAGTTAAGGAGACTACTAGACAGGTATATGGAGGAATTTAAGGTGTGGGCTTATATGGGAGGCAGGGTTTGAGGGTCAGCATAACTTTGTGGGCCAAAGGGCCTGTATTGTGCTGTACGATTCTATGTTCTATGTTCTAACAGTCTATTTTCTATGTTCTAACAAGCACTTTCTTTAATCAATACTGGAATGTTATCAACCCGATGAACCCCACCCCCCCCCCCCGATTTTCTGAATCATTCCCCAAACACCTCCAAGTTTAGTATCCTGTCCAATACCATCACAAGATGACCTCCAGTAAACCTCTTTCACAACCTTCACCACTTTCCTCACCACAGCTTGTACCCTTTCATACTTAATAAGGTCACTCAGAGAGTGATAATTCTCAACTCTCCCAAACACCTTATTTCTCTCCCTAATTCCCTCTGCACATTCCCCCATCCACCATGGTGCAGTCTTCCTCCTATTAATGTCAATTTTAACAGGAATCACTTCCACCACAGTGTGATGATTAATGTGACATAACCATTCACTGCAGAAACCCCTATCAGCCTCAACATTCTCCCAGTTTGCTTCAGCAGAATTCCACCTTCTAAAAACAGTCTCCTGCCCCCTATATAACTCCGAACCCAAGCTTATTAATATAGGAAAATTATCACTCCCCATTGTCTCATCACCCATAAAATTTCATTCAGTCACTCCAGCCAGAATGTTTGAAACTGGACTTAAATTTACAGCAGTTTTCAGAGTATTAGAAACATTAAATTTCATACCCCTCCCATCATTAAGGCACACAAGATTGGAAATACCTAAAAATTCTTCTACAATCAAACAATTCTATGAATGACCGCACAGTGAACTATGTGCACTAAAATCCCCACACCATACAACCCTTAGTGAGCTAGAGTGACATATACTTTCCAACAAATCAATCAAAAGCTCTCCACAGGAGTTTTATCAGTTTAATACCCCTACCTGTTGAATCAAATGCTTCTCCTACAAACATCTCATGCACTTCATTCTATCCACAACTCTGTGTCCTATCCCTTTCCCTATTAAACTTGCAACAACACTCCTCTACCACCTAATCTATCACGCTAAATTACAATATAATTTCCTTCAAGGAAATGTGGTAACAGCCCGGTTTCATATTGGGTGAATTTGATGAATCAGAAATCAACTTCTTAATGTCTTGACCATCAGACTTCTCTCATTCCACTGCAATATTCTTAATCTCATTCTGTACCTGCACAAAGAGACTGAAATACAGATACCCCACCCATCAGAGCTTCTTTTACAGTTTCCCACATAACACCAGTTATACCGAGATACTTTTCAGCAGCTTTCACAATAATTTTAATTTTCTCAGTACGTCTAGATGACTGAACAGTACAATTCACCACATCCTTTATAAACATCACAAACTTCATTTTATTGACTAGTAAAGTAATCTTTATTAATGGACCTGCAATGTGACACATAGCCGCTGACTTCATATTCTATCTGACTGGTTATACTTGATCAACATTCGGTTTAACTTTATTGCAAGGCCTCTGTTTAAGACACACCTAACTGTACTTTAACCTGTTCAACCAGCTGCTTTCTTAAGTGCATCACATCCTTATAAGCTGCACTATGTTCTCCTCTACGATTACACCAATCAAACTTTACACCTTCACAATCTTCATACTTAATTTCCCACAACACTAACTACACCTTAGTTTCCCAGGAGATACTGCCACAACATGCCCAAATCTCTGACATTGTGACATCTAAGCGGAGGTGGAATATGAGCTTGTGCATTATAACTAAGATAACTCAGACTAACTTCATTAGGAGGCTTCACCTCATCAAAATATATCAATGCAGTTCAACTGTCCATCTTTTCTCCATTTAAAACGACTTGTAATCTCTGCAACACACATAAAAAATGCTGGTACACACAGCAGGCCAGGCAGCATCTATAGGAAGAGGTACAGTCGACGTTTCGGGTGAGTCCTGACGAAGGGTCTCGGTCCGAAACGTTGACTGTAACTCTTTCTATAGATGCTGCCTGACCTGCTGCATTCACCAACATTTTTGAGTGTGCGTTGCTTGAATTTCCAGCATCTGCAGATATTATCGTGTTTGCACTTGTAATCTGTTTACATTCTTAATCTCTTTATTGAAATCTCCACCACAACACCTGTCCTAACACCCCTGATACCTGTATTTTCATTAGGCAACACAGATACCATCTTTTTTTAACCAAATAAAGTCTTCAAATGTAATGCCTTCTCACAGTTTCTTATCTTAACGATTAGCACATCACCTCCCCTTAAGGTTTGAGCACAATCTATATCCTTTAAACAACAGCAATTCTGCAGATGCTGGAAATTCAAGCAACACACATCAAAGTAGCTGGTGAACGCAGCAGGCCAGGCAGCATCTCCAGGAAGAGGTACAGTCGACGTTTCAGGCCGAGACCCTGACGAAGGGTGTTGCTATATTCCGTAAAGTAGTTTTCAACACTTTAGTTAATTTCAAACGAGAAAACGTGCAGATGCTGGAAATCCAAGCTCCACACATGAAATACCGGAGGAACTCAGGACTGATGAATGGTCTCGGTCTGAAATATCGACTGAACTCTTTTCCATAGATGCTGTTGAATTCCTCCAGCATTTTGTGTATTGCTGCAGTTAATTTAATGGGATTGATAAAAGAAAGCTGTTTCGGGTAAAATTTAAACAATTCCTTGAAGTCTTCTTTCTTTTTTTTTGGTATCCTCTCAAATCTCTTGAAATCATTCAAATATTGTGCTACTTTTTCCGTTTTGCAGATCAAGATCCAACTTTATTCCAACCTCCTACCGCACTCCCCACCCGGACCCTTCATTTCCGGTTCCTTTTCCAGACTCTCCCCCTCCCCCATCTGAACCTATATTATTTCCCATCATTCCCGCACATTCACAGCCAGCGTCACCAACCGCGACCGCTCCTGAGCCAATCAGCAACTCGCACCCTTTTCATGTATTTTGCTGTCAATCAGGTCAAGAGGCGGAGCAACGAACCGAATGCTCACGTGTTGTAATGACGTCACAAAACTCAATCGTACCTCCCCCCCACCCCAAGGTCACTCTCTCAGCGTCTGTTCGGAGGGTCCAGTGTTGCGGGAGGGGCAGGGTGGCTTTAAACCCGGCGTTACACATTCCATGGCATCGTTCTCTCCAAAGTGTTTCAGCTGTTCCTTTGCCTGTCTTCTCCACACAGTCAACCAGACAAACTGAGAGAGTCACACGAGTGCTGGGAAAGTGCGGGAGTTCCTATCTCACAGCAGCAGTCTCTGTTTAATGTTTCGGAGTGACGGATTCGGTCATTGAGTGTAACGTCAAACGGTCTTGAGATACAGACGTCGTGAGGGAAAAGTGAAAACAAAATGATGAACGTCCCTTGTTCTCGGGAAACTCTCCAGTTTTGGGCTATTTGCACACTAGATTGTCCCATATTATAATCCCGTATTCATTTGAAGCAGGAAAACGGTCTCCTCGTTGGCGAAATGAACCTCGGTCTCCCGCGTGACAGGCGGGGATACTAACCACTGAACTAGCGAGGAATAAACAAGAGTATGGAATCTGTCACACGGATGTCAGTGTGTAGGAGAACTCATAGAGTCACTCTGATGTTTGTTTGCTGAGTGTAGAGCTGGCGCATTTTACCCATTCCCTCCTCACTGTGTGACTGGACGTGTCTCAGGATTCTTTAGCGATTCACTCACTTACTGTGTTCAAGAACTGGGCAAATGAGGGGATCCCATTAACGTCTAACTGCGTGTTGTTTGAACGGGTATTTATAATCATGATTTGTTTCCCTTTTACTGATACGTGAAGCAGGAAACCATTTGTAGCCCTTCGAATCTCTCGGGTCGATTCTCCCTTCAGTCGGATCCCAGGTGCTGTGTTTCTCCGGTCTGTCGGAACGTCGCGACATCCAGTGGTCGGAATAGGAACTGCAACAGAGTGAGGAACGATCCTTCAGAAAACAGCTCAGACACTGAGAACCGAGTTACAGAATCTTATAGCACCAGAGACCATTCAGTAACCGAATCTGGTTTGCATCATGGGGCGATGGTGGTATAGTGTTGAGCATAGCTGCTTCCCAAGTAGTTAACACGGTTTCCATTCCCGGCCGTCGCAGGTTGTACCCTTTCAGGCTAAAAAAAACCCTCGCCGAGCACCATGAAGGCAGAACTCTAATTCCTGAGCAATTTGTTCTAAGCGAAATTCACTCTAATGCGTCTGATGAATTCCTCACGTACGATGGTGGTGGTCCGTCATGTAGGATGATCGAGGCCCCCAAACTGAATGACAGCACGGACTCCACTCGAGGAAACACACACTTTCTGGTCAAATCGGACATACATTTTCCTGACCAAAGACATAACCTGCCCCAGCTATTCTCTCGTTCCTTCTTTCATCCGGCAGAAAGTAGAAAAGCTTGAAAGCACGCGTCACAGTCTCAGGGATAGTTTCAGTCCCACTGTTGTGTCTATTGAATGGTTTCCCATAAGGTAGGATGGACGTTTGACCTCACAATCCACCTCGGTACGAAGCTGCAGCTTATTATTTACCTGCGCCGTGCTTTCTCTGTCCCTGTTACACTTTATTCTGCATTTTGTTATTGCTTCACCTTGTTCTCTCCCAATACACTGTGTAATGGTCTGATCTCTATGAACGGTGAGAATGAGAAGTGTTTAACTGTATTTCGGTACAGTATGTGACTGAAACACGTAGAACAGATTCAATTCCCCCTGAGCCCGTGGCGGCGGCAGTAGGGTGCGCCGGCCTCCGGACAGCGCAGAGTTTCCCAGCCGGTAATGAAACGCAGCAGGAAAACAAGAACTGAGATCACAGAGGGGGAGCAGTGAGATAGGGTTTCACTAACTCCCGTCGAAGGGAAGATTCAAACTTCTTCAGAGTAGACATCCCCTATTGACATCAATGGATCTGGGGTTGAGAGGGTGTAAAATCCTCGGCATACACATCAGCGAGGATCTCACGAGGTCTGTAAATACCGGCTGTGTGGTGAAAAAGGCACAGCAGCGCCTCTTTCACCCCAGACAGTTGAAGTCATTTGGTATGGGTCCCCAAATCTGGAGGAATTTCTACAGGGGACCATCCTGACTGGCTGCATCACTGCCTGGTATGGGAACTGTACTTCCCTCAATCGCAGGACTCTGCAGAGAGTGGTGCGGACAGCCCAGCGCATCCATAAATGTAAACTTCTCATTATTCAGGACCTTTACAGAGACAGGTTGGTAAAAATGATCGGAAAGATCGTTGAGAACCCGAGTCACCCCAATCTCAAACTGTTTCTGCTGCTACCATCCTGGAAACAGTACCGCAGCATAAAAGCCAGGACTAACAGGCTCCGGAACAGCTTTTTCCACCGGCCATCAGACTGATTAATTCACGCTGATACATTCGTATTTCTACGTTATATTGACAGTATTAAATACAATAATATTTGTTACATATTTACAATAAATTGTACATTGCACATTTAAACGGAGACGTAACGTAAAGATTTTTACTCCTCATGTATTTGAAGGGCGTAATTAATAAAGTGAATTCAATTCAATTCCATGGAAGAGACTTCGTAGCGCACTAGTCAAATCAGAAACGAGAAAATGTGCAGATGCTGGAAATCCAAACAACACACACAAAATGCTGGAGGAACTCAGCAGGCCAGGCTGCTTCATGATCCTGAAGAAGGGTTTCGGCCTGACACATCGACTGTGTACTTTATTCCATAGATGCTGCTGCACATTTTCTCGTTTACAAGGGAGAGAGAGAGAAAAAAAACTACTGGAGTACCAGCGTCCCTGGGTGGGCTCGAACCACCAACCTTTCGGTTAACAGCCGAACGCGCTCACCGATTGCGCCACAGAGACGAGAATTAAATGATTACGAATAAATGACGAATCTCAATTGAAATGCGATTTCCTTTTATAGTTGTATAATATGTCAGATCACTGTTTTAAAACACAAGGATGAATATCTGCTGCCGCCAACAGAGATTATAGCAGAGGATGGTTTCGATCCATCGACCTCTGGGTTATGGGCCCAGCACGCTTCCGCTGCGCCACTCTGCTACAGGGAATATTAAAAATTTTGAACTGTGAATGTTGCGCGATGTTTTCTGTATGTATGTATGCGTTTATGCCTGTGGCTGTACATGTCTGGGTCTCGTTCTGTGTCTGTATATGTCTGGGTCCATTCCGTCTTCTTCCCGTATTCATAGAAACATAGAAACATAGAAAATAGGTGCAGGAGTAGGCCATTCGGCCCTTCGAGCCTGCACCGCCATTTATTATGATCATGGCTGATCCTCCAACTCAGAACCCCGCCCCAGCCTTCCCTCCATACCCCCTGACCCCCGTAGCCACAAGGGCCATATCTAACTCCCTCTTAAATATAGCCAATGAACTGGCCTCAACTGTTTCCCGTGGCAGAGAATTCCACAGATTCACCACTCTCTGTGTGAAGAAGTTTTTCCTAATCTCGGTCCTAAAAGGCTTCCCCTCTATCCTCAAACTGTGGCCCCTCGTTCTGGACTTCCCCAACATCGGGAACAATCTTCCTGCATCTAGCCTGTCCAATCTCTTTAGGATCTTATACGTTTCAATCAGATCCCCCCTCAATCTTCTAAATTCCAACGAGTACAAGCCCAGTTCATCTAGTCTTTCTTCATATGAAAGTCCTGCCATCCCAGGAATCAATCTGGTGAGCCTTCTTTGTTTGAGTATTCATACTCAAACGTACTTCATTTTCTTTGTTTATTCCCTGTTTCTCCTCTTTCTCTTTTTCTCCACCTTTCTTTCTTGCTTCCCTACTTTCTGGCCCACCCAGTTATTATCTTCGTGCCTTTTATGTTCTGTCCCGTCTTGCACCTCGTTCCCGATATTTCACCCGTGAACACGAGGAATTCTGCAGACACTGGAAATTCAAGCAACACACATCAAAGTTGCTGGTGAATGCAGCAGGCCAGGCAGCATCTCTAGGAAGAGGTACAGTCGACATTTCGCCGGGAAATGTGTTTTACTTTATTTAATTGTCCAGACGGACAATTCATCCCACTGGCAGTCTCTTTTTAAATAAATAACGACGTTTTCAGCCGAGCTGCCATTAACTTCCTAATCCTGTCCTGGTGATTGAATGAATGTCGGAGTTCCTTCAGTGTTGAACCAGCAGTTCACCTTGTGAAGCGGAACTCGCGACATTGATGTACTGCAAGCACTTACCTCAAACGCAGCAATTCCTCCACCGGGATTAACTGTTGGTGTCATGTTCACACCATCACGGCCGGACCAGTGAGTGACAGATGGGGAGATGTGGAGTATCGCTGATGCTTCGCACCTCCCTGCCACGCGGGGCGAGTTTTCCATTTCACCACCACAGCTTTGTAACTGAAACGGTAAGAGTCAGGTTTTAACTCTCCCATGTAGGACGGTGTAAAGACAGGTTGGCAGTTGCTTATCCCCTGGCCTGCTGAGTTACTCCAGCATTTTGTGAGTGTTGCTCGGAATTTCAACATCTGGGATTTCCCACCGATTTTTCAATTCACAGTCACCAATCTGGAGATGTCGGGGGTTGAATTCCTTGCCTGTCCATCGCCTCCCTCTGGTGCTCCTCCTCCGTTTCCTTTCTTCCATGGCACTCTGTCCTCTTCTATCAGACTCCCTCTTTTCCAGTCTTGTATCTCTTTCGCCAAACAACTTCCCAACTGTTTGCTCCACCCCAGCCCCTCCCGGTTTCACCACTCACATGACTTTCCCCCTTCCTCCCCCCTCTACTACTCATCTTTATTTTCTTCAGTCCTGCTGAAGGGTCTCGGCCTGAAACGTCGACTGTTCTCTTTTCCATAGATGCTGCCTGTCCCTCCAGCATCTTGTGTGTGTTGATCCGTGTCTTCTATCTCACTTGCCAAACCGCTGAATCTGCTTCCTCATAACATCTCCCCAACTCTTTGATTAAGCAGACATTCTGAGAAATGTTCTTATGTTGTAAAAATAAAATTCGAATTGATTAATTCAATAAAAGCTGTTAACACATACCAAAACAAACCACAAGAAATATAATTAAAATACCTTTTTTGATTAAGGAAATTTACCCTTTCCCTCCCAGAGGTAGACACTTGATAAGAGTTGTTTCTCTGGTCTGGGAATGAGTTCCCAAACATTACATTGAAATTGAATCTGCTGGTGAATCTCATACCCACACAAACAACACACACACAGACAAACACACACACACACACACACACACACACACACGAACGCTCACCACACGAACACTCACGCACACTCACGGTAGAAAACTGAAAGAGTAAATGTGACAAACACAGTGGGGATATGAAAAAAAAACAGTCCTGGAAATACTTCAGAGGAACTGTCTCAATATTAGTTGCATGTGGACATCAATAACTACGCGATGGTCATAACATCCTGGCAGCGTGTTGTGCCTTTGAAGAGACGATGCTGTGGAAGACAACAACTTAAGAAGCACTGGAAACATTTTTAGGTAGTTAAGCTATCACCGAGGGAGTAGTGTTAGGGGAGCGATTTGACAAACTCAGCTCACGAAATTAAATGAAAGAAGTGAGAAGGGAATCTATGCCAAAAGCCAAGTGAGAGCTCAGTGCGGTTGGTGAGCGACCAGGGAGCAGCAGCGAGGGAAGGATGAAGGAGGAAATATAACTTCCTCAGTGTTATCATTTCAGATTCTCTCTCCTGGGCCCGGCACATACCTCCTGTTACAAAGAAGGCACGGCAGTGCTCTGCATGTCATCTAAAAGTTTGACAGACTTCAATAGATGAGTGGTGGAGAGTATATTGACTGGTGGCAAGAGAACCTGGCATGGAACCACCAATGTCCTTGTACAGAAAAGCCCAGAAAGCGTAATGGATAGAGCCCAGTCCAGCACAGTTATGCCCCTCCCCACCGCTGAGCGCATCTACACGGAATACAGGGCCGCGGCCATGGAGGTCATACTCTCTTCACACAGATCCATCAGGAAGGAGGTAACACATCAACAGGTCCATCACCCCTCAACCGTCAGACTCCTGAAGAAGAATGGATAGCTTCATTTACCCAACACTGAACTGTACCCGCAACGCATAGACTCACTCTCAAGACTACTCGTTTCATGTTCTCGACATTTATTGATTATTTATTTATTATTAATATCGTGTTTGTTCTTTCTTGTATTTGCATAGTTTATAGTCTTTTGCACATTGCTCGTTTGCTGTCTTTCTTGAGTGCGGTCTTTCATTGATTCTCTTGTGTTTCATTGTATTTACGGTGGATGCTCATGTGGTTACGATATATACTTCGGTAATAAATTTAGTTTAATCTTTCAGCTTTGAACTTTAGGGAGAGGAATCCATTTGGTGAGACGCGGATGCTGTTTCACATTGTTGGGCAGGAGGTGAAAAGATTGGCGCAGACCCACAGCTTTATTCTCTGGGACAGGATTGTGACAGAGGACTGCACCGAACGGAATGCATTATCGACGGACAGTGAAGAAAGGAATCTGTGGCATTCATTGCTGAGCAAGCCAAGTAATTTGGTATATTAAAAACGGACGGCTCTGGAGGTAAAGTTATTGGGTCTATTTAAAGCGGACGTAGGTAAGTTCTTAAATATTAAGAGTGTCACACATTATGGGAAGACGGCAGGAGAACAGGGTTGGGAGGGATAATAAATCAGCCACGATCGAATGGAGGAGCAGACTCCATGGGCCCAGTCACATAACACTGCTCCTGTGTCTGATGCTGTTATTGACTGATAGCATTGATTCTGAGATACTGTATTCATGTGGATCATTGTGTCCAATTGTTCAAAGAAGATTTAATCAAACTAATCAACTGCAGTAATGAAACTGAATTAACATTACTTCGAGGTAATCTGTGGACTAAACCTCTGTACTATACCAGAAACTGACAGGTACAGATTGAACCCCACACTCTCACACTGTACCAGAGACTGACAGGTACAGAATGAAGCCCGCACTCTCACACTGTACAGAGACTGACAGGTATGAAATGAACCCCGCACTCTCACACTGTACAGAGACTGACAAGTATGAAACGAACCCCACACTCTCACACTGTACAGAGACTGACAGGTACGGAACGAACCCCGCACTCTCACACTGTACAGAGACTAATGTGTACAAATGTTTTTGACCTGCCTGTTTTGTGAAACGGTCTCAAATTTACTGATAAACCCTGCACCGTGCCGACTTGTTACCTCTTGAATAAATCCACCCATCACATGACCGTGACTCGTCTCTGCCTTTCTAAAATGAGATTACACTGTACCTGTGTCCTCTCAGACTGAATGCGAACATTGTATTTGCCTCCTTACTCCCAACTCAAGCTGCAAGTCAGCATTTGGGGAATCCTGCACAAGGACACCTAACTCCATTTGTACCTAATGTCTGAATTTCCTCCTTATTGAAAAATCAGTTAACAAGAAAATATATTATTTGTAAAATAATGCTTAATAATGGACTCCAACATCATGTTAAACACTGAAATCAGGCCATATGGCTGTTGCCCCCTTCCATTCTTCGAAAGGTGGAGAGAGAGTTTCAATTTTCCACATCTCCGGAAACATTTCTGAATCTAGTGATTCTTGAAAGGACGCAACTAATGCTCCCACCATCTGTTCAGCTACCTCTTTCATATCTCTGCAATGAAGCCCATCTGGCCCCGATGATTCCGCTTCCCAAGCGCGTTAGTCTGTTCAATTATGGGAGGCGACGGGACGACACAAAGTGACCGGGGCGTCGAGGCGAGGAAAAGGCGGATAAGCCGCACTCTCACACTGTACAGAGACTGACAGGTATGAAATGAACCCCGCACTCTCACATGATTAACTCGGTTGTGTGATACAGATGCAGACACGGTGTCTCTGGCCATGGAGAACAACGACCTGCTCCTTCTTTCTGCTGAAAGTGACATCAATAGCCGGCGGTGGAATGAGAATGATGTGCCGACATACTTTGACAGTTCTGAGGATCTCTCCCTCTGCGATAGACTGGGACACGAGTGTGCACCTTGATACACCAGGGACGAGGGACGCATGATGCTTTGATCATGCAAAGAATGCACACAACACTTAAAGGGCAAATTAGGAGAGGAAAGGAAAGTATAAGTTTGCTTTGGCAGACAACTGGAAGGAGAATCCCAAGGGATTCTACAGATATATTAAGAGCAAAAGGATAGCGAGGGACAACATTGGCCTTCACGATGGTCAGCGTGGTCATCTGTAAATGGAACCAAAGGAGATTAGGGAGAACGTAAAAGATTTTTTTTTTACTTTAATTTTCTCAGGAAACGGACGCACAATCTATATAACTCAGATAAAACATTAGTGAGGTCATGGGCAATACTCTGATTGCAAAAGAGGAGGCAAATTGGGGTGTAAATACTTCATGGCCTCGTAAGGTATCCCTTTGTCCTTGTTGAAGGTTAGTGCAGAAATAGCAGGGTCCATCGCAGATATATTTCATATATATCTTAACCACAGGCGGTGTTCAGAAGGTTTGTGGTTCTGTTGTTTAAGAAAGATTCCTTGAAATTACAAGCCGCTGAATCTGAAATCAGCAACGGGTAAATAACTGAAATTTTCTCGAGAACCAGACATATACAGTACCTATATATTGAGATAGGCAGCGCCTGATTAGAGACAGTCAACATGACTTTGTCCATAATAGCTTGCGTTTAACCAGTCCAATAGAGTTTTCGAGCAGCTTACAAGGGGAGCTGATGAGGAAGACGGTCACACTGGATCTTTGGAACTAAGCGCTGTAGCAAGCAGACTGGGAAGGTTTAAACAAAACTAGGAATGTTATTAACAAAAGAGACAAAGCAGCAGAACTTATAAGGTCTTTGATAGCTCAGAATAACTCGGCTGGAAATTCACTGGGGAAGGATCAGGACCAACTGTTGCCCGAGAGATTAGCGCTGCCATTTTACATACACTGCAGGGCAGTGAAAAATCTGTGCCCAGTTATATAAAACCCTTGACTCTTGAAAAGCTTACAAGAAGCCATCCTGATAAGTCACAAGTCCAAGGACACTTAATTTAACACCTGAAAAGTCTCGAGGAGAACTGATTGGAAGTATCGAAGAACTATTGCAACTTAGTGAGATTCTCTCCTCCAAAGCCCCAGAGCTCAGGGTGAAAGTCACCGACCTGAAACGCGAACTCTGATTCTCCCTCCATAGACGCTGTCTGAGTTGTGGAATATTTCCGGCAGTTTCAGATTTTACTTCAGTAATAGTCCTGTTTTCTCCGACCACGGGATCAATACACTCCCCATTGTCATGGTCCGGTCCGTGAGGTCTGCCTTCTGGTTTACAGTCCGATCTATCGATCCTTGTTCCGGGTTTTCCTCTTTTCTCCTTTGTTCTGTTGGGTGCCTTAATTGAGACACCCGATTCTCATTTCGGTCTGGCACATAAATACCTCTGCAAACCAGGGATTGTTTGCTGGACTGTTTCCTTCCCTTCCTGCCAGAAACCTTCGCCTGCAACCTCGTCACTATCCCCATCAAGTTCAACCGCTGGAGTGAGAGTGGAGATTGCCACGCCAAGAGAAGGAACTATCTATCCTTGAGTTTGGAACTGTCTCTTTGTGACCCCGTGTTTAGTGTCCGTGTTCTGTGTCCGTGCTCCCTTTCTGCTGCCGTACCTAGATACAATATGTGACAAAAGCTTCTCTTTCATACTATTCATAGACATCATATCATTGCACAGTGCATTGAGAGAGAACAAGGTAAATAAATAGTAAAATACAGAATAAAGTGAAACAACGACAAAGAAAGCACAGTGCGGGTAAACAATAAGGTGGAGTGTCATAATGGTGTAGATTGTGAGGTCAAGCGTCCATCTTTTTTCAGATGGAAACCATTCAATAGACAGAACAGCGAGATTGAAATTATCCTTCAGAATGTGGTACGTGTTCCCTTTTCCGTGATCATTCTGCTTGAGTGTAATTTTCATTCCACAAAAATTATCATGGCGTTTGGGAAGAGAACTGAACAAGGATCAAGTATGATCGCACTGGATGGTGGAGTAGACTCGGGGCCGAATGACTGTGGCCATCAGCCATTGTCTGTGTTGCACTGTTCAATTGTGATATGCAGGAAGGTTTGGACCTTAACACTTCTGTATTTTAACTGGGGATGTAGCTCAGTGGAAGAGCGCTTGCTTTGCATGTATGAGGTCCCGGGTTCAATCCCCGGCATCTCCACTAGTGAGTATTGAATTTTGAACAATGTAAAGCTCAAACCCAATCGTCAGGTTTGCTCAATGATGCGTTGAGTCTCAACGTGGACAAGTCTAAAGAGATGCTTCATTCGGGGACCGCTCATTACCGCAAATAAACGGCTCCTCAAGAGAGAGAGAGTGGACCACCAAACCCGCCCTCCGAACGCCACAAAGAACAGCAAGAAAGCGCACCGGTGTGTCCACTTCCTGGCTTCAGTGAGACTTCCCCAACCCCTCTTCAATCTGTTTTTATTTCACAGAAGCATCATTGAGAGAGCTCTAACCACTTGCTAATCCGTCTGGTACGAGAATCGCAAGACATCCGACAGCAGGACGCTACAGAGGAGAGAGAGGACTGCTGACAGTTCACTTTCACATTAAGACCCAGTGATTTGCGGATTATTGAAAAATGATGGAATTCTGTCCTTCATTCGATCATATGGACGGATTGGGAGGTGAATGAGGCTCGGGATTGGACAAAATAAATCCCGGAGTGTGGGTGTATTCTCCGCTGTACCTCAGACTGCGGTCGCTGCTCGTTATGTCGAAGACTGACCGAAATAACACACAAAAATGGAGGAGAAATTCAGCGGGCCAGGCGGCATCTCCGCACGAAACAGCAACTGTTTACTCCTCCCCAGAGATGCTGACTGACCTGGTGATTGCTCCGGCATTCTGTGCTTGGGATTTCCAGCACCTGTGTTTATAGCCTAAATAACAGCCCGCTGACAGAGAGAAGGAAGGCAAGGAGACACAGAGGGAGATAACCAGTGTGTCTGACTGCAGGGCCGTAGGAATAGGGCCAGAATGATAATGAAAATCAGATCCGTTGCTGAAATGTCGGGGACGAGATATCCGGCTGGGTCGGAGCACAGAGACCGGATAATAACCGGATGCGGTAGGAAGTGATGAACAGGGAAAGGAGGACGGGGGGTGGGGGGTGGTGGGGAGGAAGGTAAAAGCGTGAGAGAGACACGAGGAAAATTAGACAGTAAAAATAATCCAACAAACATAACAATAGATAATCGGGAGGAAGCGTCAAAATTAACAAATAGAAAGACAGGAGAGGAACAGAGATATTTATCGATCAGCACAATGGCGCGGCGGGAATGTGCTGGGCCCGTTATCCAGAGGCCGACAGATGGAAACCATCGTCTGTTATTCCTCAGCAGAATATTTTACCGCAAATCGCCGTCACGTCACCTGTGTACACAACACACATTTCAGTTAAAAAGAAAAACTTGTACTTCTAACTGAAATTGCCGTCCACTCGCTTCACCACATTCCGAGATTTGTTGAGAACTTCGTGGGTAAAACGACAGTTGCTGTTGTGTTCAGCGTTTGTCCAACACATCTTGTTCTCCGCTGCATGAAGCTGTGTCTGGTATTGAACAGATTGAACAGAAAATGCTGGAAACACTCATCACCTCAAGAAACATTTGTGAGTGATGAAACGGGATTAACCTTTCTGATCGTTACACTTAATTGGAAATGGTGGGAGAAAAATAGAGTTTTCAGTGCCAAAGAAGGCGAGAAGTTGTGTGGGAAGTGAAAAGGGGACATCTCTGATAGGGCGAGACCAATACACGATGGTGGTAAGATAAATCGGAAAGAGAAACACTGGGCTAAAATAGCAGACGAACTACGGGCAGAAATTTTCATTTCATAGAGAAGGATGTAATGTGACTGAGTGATTCCAGACCGATGTGTTTATGTGACAAGTGCTGAAAAACAGGTACAACTCACGGCGATCGCCTGGAATCGAACCCGGGTGAGCTGCTTGAAAGGCAGCTGTGCTCATCCCTATACCACTGTCGCTCCATGTTGTGGGAGTTTCGAGGAGTGAAGCGGCTCCCATGCTCCATGTGATTCCACCAGATCCCGAGCCGCTCTCTGTCGGATCAATCCTCACTCTGCAGCAGGTTTTATTCCTGCAAATGGCGCCGGCCTCACGCATCAGCAAATGGGAAAGAAAATTCTGATTGTCCATGTTCTTTAGAAAAGCCGATGAATATGTAAGTATGAGTTGAGTTTAGGAATAAATAAAATAACCACCAACAACCACATTGCTGGGATTATACTGTAATTCTCTCCATTTTGAGGAGCAGATCTGCTGGCAAATCACACAGAAATGTCATATTGTAGATAGGGTTACAGCAATCAGACATTTCAACTGTCTGATTGCAAAAGAGGAGGCAAATTGGAGTGTAAATACTTCATGGCCTCGTAAGGTATCCTTTTGTCCTTGTTGAAGGTTAGTGCAGCAATAGCAGGGGCCATCGCAGATATATTTCATATGTCCTTAACCACAGGCGGTGTTCAGAAGGTTTGTTGCTCTGTTGTTTAAGAAAGGTTCCTTGAAATTACAAGCCGCTGAATCTGAAATCAGCAACGGATAAATAACTGAAATTTTCTCGAGAACCAGACATAAACAGTACGTATATATTGAGATAGGCAGCGCCTGATTAGAGACAGTCAACATGACTTTGTCCATAATAGCTTGCGTTTAACCAGTCTAATAGAGTTTTCGAGCAGCTTACAAGGGGAGTTGATGAGGAAGAAGGTCACACTGGATCTTTGGAACTAAGCGCTGTAGCAAGCAGACTCAGAAGGATTAAACAAAGCTAGGAATGTTATTAACAAAAGAGACAAAGCAGCAGAACTTATAAGGTCTTTGATAGCTCAGAATAACTCGGCTGGAAATTCACTGGGGAAGGATCAGGACCAACTGCTGCCCGAGAGATTAGCGCTGCCATTTTACATACACTGCAGGGCAGTAAAGAATCTGTGCCCAGTTATATAAATGCCTTGACTCTTGAAAAGCTTACAAGAAGCCATCCTGATAAGTCACAAGTCCAAGGACACTTAATTTAACACCTGAAAAGTCTCGAGGAGAACTGATTGGAAGTGTCGAAGAACTATTGCAACTTAGTGAGATTCTCTCCTCCAAAGCCCCAGAGCTCAGGGTGAAAGTCACCGACCTGAAACGCGAACTCTGATTCTCCCTCCATAGACGCAGTCTGAGTTGTGGAATATTTCCTGCAGTTTCAGATTTTACTTCAGTAATAGTCCTGTTTTCTCCGACCCTGGGATCAATACACTCCCCATTGTCATGGTCCGGTCCGTGACGTCCGCATTCCGGTTTACAGTCCGATCTATCGATCTTTGTTCCGGGTTTTCCTCTTTTCTCCTTTGTTCTGTTGGGTGCCTTAATTGAGACACCCGATTCTCATTTCGGTCTGGCACATAAATACCTCTGCAAACCAGGGATTGTTTGCTGGACTGTTCCCTTCCCTTCCTGCCTGAAACCTCGCCTGCAACCTCGTCAGTATCACCATCAAGTTCAACCACTGGAGTGAGAGCGGAGCATTGCCGCGCTAAGAGAAGAAACTATCTATCGTTGAGTTTGGAATTGTCTCTTTTTGTCCCCGTGTTTAGTGTCCGTGTTCTGTGTCCGTGCTCCCTTTCTGCTGCCGTACCTAGATACAATATGTGACAAAAGCTTCTCTTTCATACTATTCATAGACATCATATCATTGCACAGTGCATTGAGAGAGAACAAGGTAAATAAATAGTAAAATACAGAATAAAGTGAAACAACGACAAAGAAAGCACAGTGCGGGTAAACAATAAGGTGGAGTGTCATAACGGTGTAGATTGTGAGGTCAAGCGTCCATCTTTTTCACAAGGAAACCATTCGATAGACAGAACAGCGAGATTCAAATTATCCTTCAGAATGTGGTACGTGTTTCCCTTTTCGTGATCATTCTGCTGGAGTCTAATTAGTTTCATTCCCCAAAAATTATCATGGTGTTTGGGGAGAGAACTGAACAAGGATCAAGTATGATCGCACTGGATGGTGGAGCAGACTCGGGGCCGAATGACTGTGACCATCAGCCATTATCCGTGTTGCACTGCTCAGTTGTGATATGCAGGAAGGTTTGGACCTGAACACTTCTGTATTTTAACTGGGGATGTAGCTCAGTGGAAGAGCGCAGGCTTTGCATGTATGAGGTCCCGAGTTCAATCCCCGGAATCTCCACGCTAGTGAGCATTGAATTTTGAACATTGCAAAGCTCAAACCCAATCGTCAGTCAACACAATGACGCGTTAATGAATGCGGTTGGAAGTCTCAACGTGGACAAGACTAAAGAGATGATTCATTAGGCCAGGGGACCGCTCATTACCGCAAATAAACGGCTCCTCAAGAGAGAGAGAGTGGACCACCAAACCCGCCCTCTGAACGCCACAAAGAACAGCAAGAAAGCGCACCGGTGAGTCCACTTCCTGGCTTCATTGAGACTTCCCCAACCCCTCTTCAATCTGTTTTTATTTCACAGGAGCATCATTGAGAGAGCTCTAACACTTGCTAATCCGTCTGGTACGAGAATCGCAAGACATCCGACGGCAGGACTCTACAAAGGACAGAGAGGACTGCTGACAGCAGTTCACTTTCACATTAAGACCCAGTGATTTGCGAATTATTGAAAACTGACGGAATTCTGTCCTTCATTCGATCATATGGACGGATTGGGAGGTGATGGGACAAAATAAATCCCGGAGTGTGGGTGTATTCTCCGCTGCACCTCAGACTGCGGTCGCTGCTCGTTATGTCGGAGACTGGCCGAAATAGCATACAAAAAATGGAGGAGAAATGCAGCGGGCCAGGCGGCATCTCCGCACGAAACATCGACTGTTTACTCCTCCCCAGAGATGCTGTCTGACCTGGTGATTGCTCCGGCATTCTGTGCTTGGGATTTCCAGCACCTGTGTTTATAGCCTGAATAACAGCCCGCTGACAGAGAGAAGGAAGGCAAGGAGACACAGAGGGAGATAACCAGTGTGTCTGACTGCAGGGTCGTAGGAATAGGGACACAATGATAATGAAAATCAGATCCGTTGCTGAAATGTCGGGGAGGAGATATCCGGCTGGGTTGGAGCACAGAGGCCGGATAATAACCGGATGCGGTAGGAAGTGATGGACAGGGAAAGGAGGACGGGGAGGAAGGTAAAACCGTGAGAGAGACACGAGGGAAATTAGACAGGTAAAATAATCCAACTAACATAACAATAGATAATCGGGGGAAAGCGTCAAAAATTAACAAATAGAAAGACAGGAGAGGAACAGAGATATTTACCTATCAGCAGAATGGCGCGGCGGGAATGTGCTGGGCGCATTATGCAGAGGCCGACAGATCGAAACCATCGTCTGTTATTCCTCAGCAGAATATTTTACCGCAAATCGCTGTCACGTCACCTGTGTAGACAACAGACATTTCACTTAAAAAGATAAACTTTTACTTCTAACTGAAATTTCCGTCTGCTCACTTCATCACTTTCCGAGTTTTGTTAAGAACTTCGCGGGTAAAACGACAATCTGTTGTGCTTAGCGTTTGTCCAACACATCTTGTTCTCCGCTGCATGAAGCTGTGTCTGGTATTGAACAGATTGAACAGAACATACTGGAAACACTCATCACCTCAAGAAACATTTGTGAGTGATCAAACGGGATCAACCTTTCTGATCGTGACACTTAATTAGAAACGATGAGAGAAGAAGATAGCTTTTAGTGTCAAAGCAGGTGAGAAGTTGTGTGGGAAGTGAAAAGGGGGACATCTCAGATAGGGCGAGACCAATGCACGATGACGGTAAGACAATTCGGAAAGAGAAACATTGGGCTAAAATAGCAGACGAACTACGGGCAGAAATGTTCATTTCATAGAGAAGGATGTAATGTGACTGAGTGATTCCAGGCCCAGACGTTTATGTGACAAGTGCTGAAAAACAGGTACAACACACGGCGATCGCCTGGAATCGAACCCGGGTGAGCTGCTTGAAAGGCAGCTGTGCTCATCCCTATACCACTGTCGCTCCATGTTGCGGGAGTTTCGAGGAGTGAAGCGGCTCCCATGCTCCATGTGATTCCACCAGATCCCGATCTGCTCTCTGTCCGATCAATCCTCACTCTGCAGCAGGTTTTATTCCTGTGAATGGCGCCTGCCTAACGCATTAGCAAATGGGAAAAAAAATTCTGATTGTCCATGTTCTTTAGAAAAACCGATGAGTATGTAAGTATGAGTTGAGTTTAGGAATAAATAAAATAACCACCAACAACCACATTGCTGGGATTATACTGTAATTCTCTCCATAGCTGGTAGAATTTTGAGGAGCAGATCTGCTAGCAAATCACACAGAAATGTCATATTGTAGATAGGGTTACAGCAATCAGATATTTCAACTTCTCCAAAATTAACCTGATCATTTTTTGTGCAAGATAAGAAATGGAATTTTTGAAGTGCATCTGGAAGAGTATTTTTGTTCTAGTCCATCGATAGTCCTATCGAACTAGGTTAGGAAATTCACTCTGTAACTTATAAATATAGTAATCAAAACTCCCACTTTATTGTCTCTGCAATAAACAACAATGTAACTGTGTCGACACTGGGCCAACAACTTAGAACAGGAAGTCTGCTGTTCCCGCTATACCAATACTCACTCAGACTAATTTTCTCATCTATATCACCAAACTGGGGCATCTCAGTTGGCCAAGTAATCCATCCTTTCTTCTCCCAGTCAGTGACTTGATAGTTCTTCCTTGCGATGGTGGGTTTCAGGAAAGAGTTACCGCTGCTAGCACATTCGAAGTTTCCACTTCTATATTCATATTTTCCAGTTCAGTTATACTATTCCAGTGTCATTCACTGTCGACCATCTGATTGGCTTGAATTCTCCTTTTTGTTGACTCTGCTCCAGGTCAGAATTCCATCTATTACCCTCTTCTCAGCAAGCGTCAATCGGTAATTTACGGCTGTTTGTTCCCTTCAGTAACCAGTTTGTGTCATGGTCCGTTCCGTGAAGTCTGCATTCCGATTCATAGTCCAGTCCGTGGACTCAGGACACCCCGTCTTCCAACTGTCCCTTGTTTTGATTGAGTTAATCATAGGCACCTGATTCCCATCTTGATGCTTGGAATATAAGTAGCCTTGGGGTTGAATGCGGGCTGCTGGTTTGTCTTGTCAAGATCTCCTGGGAGCAACCTGCCTGTGGAAGGCTAGAGTGGCCACTTCCCATCTTTAGGCCGTGTTGGAGAACCATCGCTTCATGGAGCCTTGCTGTCGGTAGTCGGAGCTGTCTTTGCGGTATGGATTCGGCTGTTTCCAGGGTCAGCTGAGTGGCTGCCAGCCACTCCGAGCTAGGTACGGATCCGGTTGTTTCTGTAGCCAGCTGAGGTTGCTGGCCAAACTGCGACTCGGTGCAACCCCGATGCAGAGGTGGACTTTCTGTAGTTCTTCGGTGTTTGTCTCTTCTTGTCCTCGCCTCCGTGGGGGTAAGTCAGGCCGTTTCTTCTGTTGCCTGCGGGGGGATCTGTCTTGTCTTGTCCACGCCTGTGTGGGGTAAGTCAGGCAGTTCTGCCGTTGCTCTGCATGGGGTCCTGTCTTGTCTTTGCCTCTGTTGGGTAAGTCCGGCCGTTCTGCCGTTACCCGACAGATGGACCTGTCCCACCTTGTTGTGGAGATAAATTTGAGTTCCGACTTGTCTAAAGATAAGTCCTGGCTTTCTGTCTATGTACTGTCCTGTCTCATGTTTGTGTCGTGTTAAAGATGAGTCCCGGCTTTTCGAAGTATAAGTCCCGGCTCTATGTTGATGTACAGTTCCCAGTCTGTCTCCGAGTTTCAGCCTTCGAGTTATCAGCCTCCGCGAGCCTGAAGAGCTAAGATCCCAGCCTGCAGGCCTCAAGAGCCAAGTCCAAGACTCTAGACCCCAGCCACGTCCTATCCTGTAGTTAAGTCGTGCCCTTGCCTGGTTCTAGTGCCCGAGCCCTAGTCAAGACTCAGGTCCTGGGTCCTTGTCCAGTCTCTGCCTCGGAGCCCAAGCCCAGGCTCCTCGTGCGTAGTTCTTTGTCCGGGTTCCATGTCCTAGCCCCAGTCTGCGTTCTTGTCCCTGCTCCTTGTTTGCATCCTGTCACGTCCCTACCCTAGTTAAGTCCTGTTCCTTGTACTTCAGTGTCTGTGTCTTGCTGTTGGGTCCGCTATCTACGTCTCCCTCCCATTGTGACAGTTTCAATCACTCCAGGCAGGCATTGACCCCAACATTCACACATTTGCATGTTATATTATAACAAAAACAGCTCACAAATAACTACTAATCTGGAAAAGATTTCTTAACCCGCAATTTACCTGAAGCAACGTTGTGTTTACTTTAAAACACCAAAATTTTTATCTCAAAATGGAAGATGTAAAACGGTTCCACAAAATTCACTTCCAAGTACATGGCTGGTACAAAGACACTTGTTCTGTCTGCTTCCACTGTCCTTGAGCCATTCGAGTTCTATGTTATGTTACATATTTGAAATCTTCCGTGGCCAATATCTCCTCCTTTTTGATCCACGGAAAGTTCTAGCGATCACATTACTGTTTGTCTCAGTAAATATAGCACAAAAGGAACAGCAGAATTCATGACTATATCAAAAAATACCGATAAGGATTAAAAATATTGTCATAACAAAAGCATGAAGAAACATGATAACATGTAACCAATTTCATACCATATATCAAGCAATTTAACAGTAATTAATTATTTTAAAATACAACATAGCTATAAGAAACTAAACGAAATCAACAAAAAGTTTAGAATGGCATGTGCTTTTCAAACACTGAAGTTATTAAAGTTGGCCTTAAAAAAAAAACACCGGGGGAAATGCCTTGTGTAACCATCAGAACAAAGAGCAAAGCAATAATAACATGGGAAGTAAAACATATCCATTTAAACCTCAGCTCCAAACTTTATTCCAAAAGGGATGGATTCTGCAAAACGTCATTAGCTAAACCCACATAATATTTAATAGTCTTGGATAACAGATCGCATAGTTTAATAATATTTTTAAAACATTTGAAACCAAAAAAACTTTGCAACTTAGAGTTCCCTTCTTGTCAGATATGCTTGAAGTATCAATGCGATGAGTATTATTCACCACACCAAGCAAACACCAACATACATTAGCCTCATTTCCTTTACACACTTCGTACTACATGCAACCTTCAGTGGAGCCTTCGACCATTCTGAAGCCACTCATTAGCAGAATTCCAACACCAATCGCTTCTGAACAGCAGCGTGCTTTAATTACTATTGTGTGTTTAATCCATTGATGGATTATCTACCTTGGCTTGTTCACAACAGCTGTCCAGACTGCAGTCAAGTTAGAGGTAACTTAAAAACAACGTAGTCCAAAAAATACACAACACAACACCCAGTGCTGAATTGTTTATTCCCCAGTAGGCTCAACCAAACAGATATCTCGGAGACATTCCACGCATTCATCAACTTGATTTTCCATCTATATGCTTTTTGAAATACTCCCTCTGACGTAACATTGCCTTTCTTACATGTTTTTTTTTCTGTCTCCCGCTGTAAATTGTAGACCAGATCCGTGGCTACAATTGGAAAGCCTATAAAATACTCCCATCAGGGTCTTCTACCGAGCAGTTTTTTAATCCCCGCTGAAGGATTCTACATCTTCCGATCCTGCTCTGCTCCGACTGAGATTCTATCCATCCAATTCAGTGCACTGATTTCCTGGTGAAAGGTCATTGAGCTGAACGTGAATTCGGTTTCTCTCTTCACAGACGCTAACAGATCTGCTGAATATTTCCAGCAATTCCCGCTTTTAGTTCAGGATCAACCCTGTTTATCTGACTCCGGGATTTGAATCCAGCTGTGAGGAACTTGTAGTCGTGGCCGAGTGGTTAAGGCGATGGACTAGAAATCCATTGGGGTTTCCCCGCGCAGGTTCGAATCCTGCCGACTACGTGTTTATATCGGTTTTGACGCCTTGATTCCTCTCACGGATACAGATTGTAAAAAGCCAGTCGAAACACCGATCTGTGTTCGCCGCCTCCAAAACCAAGAAGTGCCCATGTGTTCCGCTTTTATTCAGGTGGGCTCTACGATGCAATCGGTCAGCGCGTTCGGCACTGTATCCGAAATGTTGGCGGTTCCAGACTATTCAGGGACGCTGTGATCCAGTGGCCTTCGCTGTACGTTTTATGCCTCCGTGCTGTTCCTAATACGTTTATTTATATATAAAAACATCCACATATAGAAAACAGAACACTACCACGACCTGTCTTGCTTACATTCATGTTGGCATAAACTTAATATATTGTACATGGACGATCAAACCAACAGAAACTCTTACAGGGCACCAATGTATTTCATGTTTAAATTTATGTTATCGCCACTTGAACCAGAGGGATCAATTCACTGAACTTCACTCACACCAACACTGACTGTTTCCACAACTCACTTTCAAACCGGACATTTCATGCTGGAGACATTTTTGCTTTGTTGTTATTATTATTATTTTCACAGCTCACGCTGGCCTGAAGTACGGGGGTGCTGAAGCACACTCATTCCTCAATAGCTCCGGACTTCGGACCATTCTACTGGTGTATAGTATAGTGGTTTTCAGCAGATTTACAGAAATATTGCTTTGCTGGCCTAAATGTTTAATGCTATTGTGTAGTGACTTTGAGATAATAGTTGTTGATATTACCATTGGGACAATATATACCCTGTACATGCTCGATCGTCTTTCAATTTCTTCCTTCAATTCAGCATAGTTCTGGTGCTTTTCACTTGTTAATTGGTGTACGTTATGTGTTTGCAATGGCTATATCGATTATGTACATTGTTATTGCCTTTTAATCCAGTAATATTATATATGCAGACGGTTATTATGGATTGTCCTGTAATGGATCAGTCATAATATAATTGTACGACTCTGACCCTAATCTAGAACAGGTTTGTACTTATAGTAAGGTATGGTGTCTTTTATGAGTTTGCGTTTTAAAGCAGTGATGTTTGTCAATTGACTGTCCCTGTGTAAGTAATCAGATTGAGTTAAACTGCTGCTCCATCCTGTAATGTGTTGGACTGTTTCTGGTGTCCCTTGTCATTTTCTGCATTTATGGACTTTAATTTGTTGGGCTTTTATTATGTATTTATAACACTTTTGTGTTGACCACCTGGCCCTATATTGCCACAACGAACCCCTCTGTTTCTGGGAAGAGGTCTGCAACTCTGAGCCAAGCGTCCCACGTTTCCTTCTTCACACCTCGTCTGCTCAGATCATGGGGATGTTTTCCATGGAGGGTTGCTGCTCCATTGGTTAACTTTATATGATTATTATTTTACGTTTTTGTATTTTCACAGTCTGTTATGTTTTCTGCATTGATTGTCCATCTTGTGTGCACTCTTTCATTGATTATATTTTGTTTCTTTGCACTTACAGTGAATCCTCTCGAGAATATGCATCTACTGGTAGCATATTTGTGCTTTGATACTGAATTTACTTTGAACTCTGAAGTGTTCTGCGCTGTTACACAGGACCCGGACCCTCGGTTCCCTCCAGTGGACGTTCGCTGGTACTGCCGCACGGATCTCACTGCGACTCTCCGGGTTGTTTTGTGAACCCAGGAGCCGGGACGTTTCGTTTCTTGTTCACATCAACGTGCAAGTTAAATAAAGCGGCGACTTGCTGCTCCACTGCGAAGTTCACGGGTCGGTCACATTAGTACAAAGGGAAACAGATAATGTTTCAGGCGGAGCCCCATTCGTCACCACTGGGAAAGAGAGAAAATAAAGTATTTTTCAGTTTCAGTCAAAGTGGGCGATCGTGATCAGGCAAAAGAAAAGCTGCAGATCTGGTGAGACCGAGTGAGTGATTGTGACTGTTATCATCGGGACTTTTGTTTCTATGTTATATGAACAACATAACTGTGGGGAATGCCCAGGACAGCAGTCTATGGCAATGAAAGGAGGGGAATAAAACGGAATCAAAGACCAGTTAGGCGGCGGTCGATGATGCGTGTTTTTTGGCACAAGAATCAGCGTAACGCACACAAAACACTGGAGTATCTCAGCAGGTCAGTCAGCATCTATGCAGAGGAATAAAAAATCATGTTCTTTCATCAGTACTGGAAAGGAAGTGGGACGGAGCCAGAATAAGAAGGTGGAGGAAGAGAAGGAGTTCACGCTACGAAGTGATAGGTGAAGCCGGGTGAGGAAAGAGGGTGGATACATTGGGGAAAGGGGAGATTGAAAACTGGGAGGTGACAGGTGAGGAAAGAGGGTGGATACATTGGGGAAAGGGGAGATTGAAAACTGGGAGGTGACAGGTGAGGAAGGAGGGTAGATATGCTGGGGAAGGCGGAGTATTGAAAACTAGGATGTGATAGGTGAAGCAATTTGAGGAAAGAATGTAGATATGTAGGGGAAAGGGGAGATTGAAAACTGGGAGGTGATAGGTGGAGCCAGTTGAGAACTAGAGGTAGATATGTTGGGGAAAGTGCACCATTGAAAACTGGGGGCCATCGGAGAAGCCAGGTTAAGATAGAAGTTAGATATGCTGGGTCAAGGGGAATATTTGAGAGGCTGGGCGGTGATTGGTGGAAAAGGGTTGAAAGGCAGAAATTAGTTTGGAGGGGCGGGTTGACTAGAGAGAGGCGGTAAACATGCGAGGAAAGGTGAAGACGCAAGAGGGAATACCAAACGGAGAATTAAAACAAAGAGAGGAGAATGGAGAAGTTACCGGGTTAGAGAAATCGATGTTCATTCCATCAGGTTGAGGGCTACCCAGACGGAATATGAAGTGTTGCTCCTCCATCCCGAGCGTGGCCTCATCGTGGCAGTAGAGGAATCCATAGACCAACATGTCAGAATGGGAATGGGCAGTGGAATTAAAATGGTTGAACCATTGGGAAATCCTACTCGTTGCGGACGGAGCAAAGTTGTTCGACAAAATGTTTCCCCAATCTATCTTGCGTCTTGTAGTTGTAGATGAGGCGATATTGGGAGCACCGGATACAGTATATGGCCCAGAGAAACTCACAGCTGAGGTGTTTCCTCACCTGGAAGGACTGTTTGGGATTCTGAATGATGTGATGGAGGATGTGAATAGGCAGGCACAGCACTTCTTCCGTTTGGATAAATGCCAGAAGGGAAATCACTGGGAGTATGTAGTCGTGGCCGAATTGTTTCGCAATGCACCCGGAATCCATTGGAATTTCCTCGCGCAGCTTCGAGTCCTGACTACGGTGTAGTTCCAACATTTTCTGTTTGATATTGTCTCTCTCTGATTCAAACCAGTCATGTAGATTGTGAAAAACCGGGTCCAGCCCAGCAGCGATTGTCGGTCACGTTCTACAACGCAGAATTGAACCCTTTATTCCTACTTTCCACAAAACTTGTCTCTGCGGCGCATCAGTGAGCGCGTCCGGCTGTTAACCGACAGGCTGGCGGCCAATGATCCGGCAGATTTGTTTCTGTTGTGTTTCATTGGCAGCTGGGAAACGCTGCGCTGAACGAAGGCCGGGGCTCCCTACTGCGGCCGCGATGGGAATTTAAACTGTTATATTTTAGACACATGTACCGAGGTACAGTGAAAACCTTCTCGTTCATACTGTCCATAGAAACGAAATCATTACGCAGTGCATTGAGATCGCACAAGGTAAAGCAACAACAGAGTGCAGAATAAAGTGTATCAGCGACGGGGGAAGCACAGCGCAGGGAAATAATAAGCTGCAGCATCATAACGAGGTGGATTGTGAGGTCAAACGTACAGCTTATCGTACTGAGAAACCATTCAGTAGACAGAACAGCGGGACTGAAACTATCCATGAGACAGTGTTACGTTCTTTCAGGCTTTTGGGCTTTCTGCCCGATGGAAAGAGGATACAACAGTCGTTTTTCAGGTAGGTAGGAAGTTTAAAAAATGCAAGAGTAAACCTCGTACGATGGCAATCGGAGGTAGTAATAGGGGACACAAATAGCGGAGGAACTTAATAAGCTTTTTTGCGTCTGTCATTTTATGTTGAGGATACCAGCAGTATGGTAGAAATTCCAGATGTGATCTGGACCAGATGAACTACACCGTGGGTTTATGAAAGAAATGGGTGACGATATCACGGAAGCGTTAATAGTGATTATTGAAGAATGACTAGGTTCTGGAATGGTTCAGACGACAGGAAAATTGAAAAAGTCATTTTAAGTTTACAAAAGACAGGATATTACGGACCGGTTGGCATAGATTTTATGTTGGGAAAATGCTGGAGTCCATTGGTAAGAATGTGCTTTCCCGCGTCTGATAAAATAGTCCGGCCAACATGATTTTCTTAAAGAGAAATCTGGCCACACAAATCCGTTGAAATTCTTTGGAGAACTAGCAGACAAGATCGAGAAAGTAGAGTCAGTGGGTATTGTTTACTTGGATTTTCAAAAGGCCTTTTTCAAGTGACGCAAAAAAGGTTGCTAAACAAAATTAGAGCTCATGGTATTGCAGGAAAGATACGAGAATCGAGAATATATTGGCGACTGGTGGGAGGTAGAGTCTGGGAATGAATATGGCATTTTGAGCCGTTTATCGGTAACTAGGTGTGTTCTGGAGGGGTCTCTGCCTTGTACCTTATCTGTCAATGATCTGGATGACGAAATCCATGGCTTTGCATCTGACAGAAAATTAGATGGATGGACCGGTAATACTGCTGAGGCAGGAAGTCTGCAGAGTGTCTTGGAGAATGGGCAACTAAGTGGAAGATGGATACAGAGTACGGTAATGTATGGTCAGGCACATTGATAGAATAAATAAAAATATGGACTATTTCACAAATCGGGAGCAAATCCGAAAATCAGACGTGCAAATTTGCTGGGGAGTTCTCGTGCAGGATTCCCTAAAAGATAAGTTGCAGGTTGAGTTGGTGGTAAGGAAGACAAATACAATTTTAGCATTCATTCCGCCAGGACTAGTATCTAAAAACAAGGTTATAATGAAGATGAATTGTAAGACATTGATCAGATTCATTTGGAGCATTGTAGACAATTGTGGGCCCATTTCTGATAACGGATGCGCTGGCATTGGAGTGGGCCCAGGGGAGTCTCACGGGAATGATCCCGGAATGAAACGGTGAAGCTACAAGGAGCATTTGACGGCTCTAAGCCTCTACTCATGGGAATTCAGATAAATGAGGGAGGATCTCATGGAAACCTATCAAATATTGAGCGGCCTGGATAGAGTGGACGTGGAGAGGATGTCAGTTCAGATTCTCTGACCATCAGCGTTGATGTTGAGCCCAATCGACCCGGGACATGGTGATGGGATCCCATGAAAAATGTCCTTCTGCCTCACTAGCTGTGTGGTAGCAGTTGTCATGGCCGAGTGATTAGGCGATAGACCAGAAGTTCATTGAGGTTTCACTGCGCAAGTTCCACTGCGGGAGAGGCGGGTCCTCTCAGAGTAATCCGTGTCCACGTAATTCCAAATTTCTTTAATCCTTCTACCAAAGTGATAATTGTGTCGCCATCTCGTGATGAAACTACGGAATAAGGAAAATAAAACTCTTTATTTTATTGCGCTTCAAAGGTCTTGTCATGAATTCAGGGCGTTCGCTGGGAATTCCATCGGTTGAGAAACTCTTGACATTCGAGAGATCATCTGCCGCCAACATGGACTAAACTGCTTTCCTGTTGAGCCGCACATCTTCACAATTCCAAATCTCAGGGTTCAGTGAGTGTGTGAAGGAATTAAATTATTCTAGTGAGTATCGGCGATCAATGCTTAATGTCTCCTGACTGGGCAAATCTAGTCACCCTTTGCCGCATCGGTATCCTTCCTCAGGTAGGGTCCCCTGACTGCTGGCAAGAGAGCGGGGATGTTTGGATCTGCCGTTCTCAGAGGGTGATAGAGGCAGATTCTACTAATGAATAATGATTCAACTATTCAAAACGTATTTATTTTCAGATTTGCCTTCATCCAGGCAGCCACAAAACAAGAAACTCGAATAACCCAATTAAAACAAAAACACTAAAAACCACTGCGCAGAGAAAGCGACAGAAGAAAAAAAAACACGTCATGCAAACAAGAGAAGCAAGCTAACAGCGTCTCGAAACAGACTGATAACAGATCTGGTCCCGGAGAATCCGGAGTAGGCCCAAATCCTCGGACCCCAGTTTTCACATCAGCAGGACAGAAAAGCACAGCAGCCAAATCTGCCGCGATCTTTTTGATTTTGTTATTTATTCAATTACATATACGGGATGCGATGTTAACGACACTTCCGGATACAATAAATTAACCCACCTAGGTGTGAATCAGCACATCGTAAGGTTCAAAATACCCAATAACAGTGTCCTCCGATAATCTCGGCTGCAGCTCAGCTGGTGTCCAGTGTTCGAACCATTGATGCTTGTCCCAACGAACTACCCAGAGGCAAAGAGAGAGAAGCCGGAAGAGACACAGTGGAAGAATAACTGAATGTGTGACAGCAGGGCCACTGAAACCGGACTCATTAAATAACGTAAAACACATTCACTGCTGACATGTCGTGAACGAGGCCTCCGGAAGGGTCGGAGCACAGAGACAATAACAGGACGGGGCAGGCGGTAGCAAGCACTGAATGACAGACAGAGTCACGGGCAGAGAGACACGCGAGGAAATAAATCACCAAACAGCAGCTCGTGAGGGGAACGATGTGACGTCAGCAAAGAATCGACAAATAAAAATGAAGGAAAAGAATGGGAAACGTCCACAACGGAGCAGCTCAGCACCACGTTCAGCCAACAGCAGAGTGGCGCAGCGGGAGCGCGCTGGGCCCATGATCGTCCATTCGGTAGAAACCAGCTCCGACTTGTCAAGTTTACCGCGGATTCGAGAATTGAAAACTTTGGGCACTCTGTAAACTAACTGGAGGGTTGAATGCATGGGATGGAGAGATCCGGTATAAACCGCGGCTGGATAGACTGCGGGCGCTTCCATGGAGCGCTGGAGATGACAGATCTTTGAAGATCATATCAAATTAACGGGGGCCGTTCAGAATAGTAGGAAACTGTCCTGACGTGTGTAAACCGAGACAGCATGAGAGGAAGAACTTCATGCAGATGGCGGCTGGAAACTGGAACCGTTGCCGGAGTGGATAGTGGAGGCAGGTATTCCAACAATAATAGAGAATTGCCTGGACGAGCACCTGAATCATCAAGGCACTGGAGGCAATAGCTGGTAAGTGAGTTTTTTTTTCTGGTGAGATTGGTTCTTGATTGTCAGCATCGACGTGGCGGGCCGAAAGGCCTGTTTCAGGGTTGCATGATTCTGTGATTCTATATTACATTTAAAGGGTTTAATGTAATCGCATATTGGAGACAGGGATCGCACAGGGTATAAATAAACAGAGAGCGATGAGTGGACTGAGAACACTCAGTGTGAACACATTATCCGACATGTTTTGCTGTGTCCTAGTTTGTTGTGAGAATCTGGTTTATAGTGACAGCAGGAAGCTGCACTGGTCGGTTCATCGGGAAAAATGTGAAAGATAGGAAATCCACCCTTGATCCACTGGACAGCCCAGGGTGAATAATATTTTTACACTCACTCTTCGCTTTAAATAGTTTCGGTAATCCGTACGCGAGTTGGCAGGTTAGGCCACTCGGACTCCAAAAGTCTGCACGGATCAGGTTCTGAGAGGTTTACATCTGATAGTTTCGATGAAAGGGTATTAAAAGTCGATTAGCTAGGATCATCGGAAATCGAACCTGCGTCAATTGCCTGGAAGACAGATACGTTCGCCGTTATATCACCATCGTTCCATCATCCTGAGGGAGACTCGGTGATGTATGATATTGGCTCGCACTGCTTTCTGAATCTGGTCACTCTGATGCAGTTCCTGTTATGTCAAGTTGTGCTCGCCATCCTCCCACAGACCGGGGATATAAAACACCCAGTGATTCACCCGGAATCGGACTGAAGTGAGTCAAATCCCTTCAAAATTCGAACAGCTACACGTCATTTCCCACCTGTCGCATTATAAAACCGGAATAATATATATTCGGATACCAAGACCAATTCCTCGTTAGTATAGTGGTTAGTATCCCCGCCTGTCACGCGGGAGACCGGGGTTCAATTCCCCGACGGGGAGATACAAATTTTCCTGCATTCTTCAAGGTGAATATTGTCTTAAAAAGACAAATATGGTGGACAAAGTATTCCTGACGAAGGGTCTCGGCCTGAGACCTCGACTGTACCTCTTCCTGGAGATGCTGCCTGGCCTGCTGCGTTCATCAGCAACTTTGATGTGTGTTGCTCAAAGTATTCGGTGTTGAAGCGACCACTCCACTGCAAATTGGGCACGTGGAATTGGAACATATTGATTGATGAAACTTTACTGAACACATTTGACAAATGTTATCCCATCCAAACCTTTTACAGTATTGGAATCCCAGTCAATATGTGAAAAGTTAAAATCAACTACAAACACATCTTGATATTTCCTAACACTGTATGTAATCTCTGTACAGATTTCGTCCTCTAAATCCCAGTGATTATTGTGGGAGGGGTCTACTACAGAGTATAATTAACATGATCATCCTTTTCTTTCTTTAGTTCCATCCATATCGCCTCCGTAGACAAGTCCTGCAGTACGTCCTCTCTAGGCACTAGTATGATATTTTTGTTGATGAGTTATGACATTCCTCCATTTTTAATATCATGGCACGAAAATTGGAAAGTCAGAACATTGAACTGCCAGTCCTAACCATGTTGTAACTAAGTCTCACTAATGGATAGCATGTATAGCACAGGAACATGCCCTTTGGCCCACAATGTAGTGCTGAACTAATTAAATTAATAGTCACATGACCAACTAAACTAATCCCTTCTGCAATCTGAATACTTCATATTCCCTTTCCCTCTCCAAATGGTCACCCAGCTAGCTGCCTCCTGTAACGTCGGTGTGCCTGACTCCCTATAACTCCTATCTATCAACCGTTCGGTCTTCTGAATGATCCAAAGGTCATCGAACTCCCGTTCCCGAATGTTATATGTAAGGAAATGCAGCCAGATGCAGTTTTCACAGGTGTAGCCATCAGGGATACGTGAGGTCTCCTTGCTTCTGACACCCAGAAAGTGGAGCACATCATAGCTCTGGGATCCATTCCTACTGTTCTACCTGTGCAATAAAGAAAGAGAACTTAAGAGACCTCACAGCCACTGCCTCCTTAAGCCAAAGCCTCAGTTCTTCACTCTGATACCAATCAGTCCCAAAATGGCTTCTCCGCTTGACTCAAACCTATTTTATTGGCTTTTGCCAATTAGTTATCTATTGAAATTATCAACTGATGAATACACAGCTGTGCCTCTTTTACTGTAAAGAAACAGTATCCCAAACTCACCTCCTTATATGGCTACTACGGCTTACTCTAAGGTGTTGTTTAATTTGAATTCACGGTCAGTACAGACATCCTGGGCTGAAAGGTATGTTCTTGTGTTGCGCTGTGCTCCACCAGTTACAGATGGGTAAAGATAACCAACTTAATAGGCAGATTTCAGCAAATCTGATGTCAGAAGGTGAACTGTGTAATAAAACGTGTAAAATGAATTCTGAGTTTGGAGTTTAGGGCGCTGGCGCCTAACAGCGACTCCTTTTCTTGAATCTTTGGAAACAGCTCTATTTCTACCTTTGATACTATTTTTATCTCTTTTCAAGGTTCCTTTGAAGACCGTGATCTGGAGTTACACGTTGATTTCAGTTCTTTGCAGGAATGGCACCCGCTGCACCGCCTCACGACCGGCTGCTTTTCGATGTGTCAAGAATGCGGCCTGAAAGACTAGCGATCCTTCAGGGTGCCGGGATTTCATGCCTCTGGAGGCAGGCGGATTCGAGGCTGGTGCCGCCGCAGAAAACTGGTGTGTCGTTGGATTATACGAAGATCCAAAACAGTGAGCTGGCTGCTGGCTGTGCGCCCAGAGACCTGAGATCTTTCGGCACAGAACTCGGAAAAAGCGACACTACAGATTTTTAACACCATAAATCGGCGAGTTGTTTTGTTATGTCCCCCACCCCGCTGTGAAACGGGGACACCTCCTTTTTCCTGACAGTATTTGGGAAAGAGAGAGAGCCCGGGGTATGTCGAATTACCGGGCGAACAAGCAGTCTTTGGGGAACTGCAAATCTGTGTCTTTACTGATGTTTTGATACACGCCTGAGTTCTCGGTGGGGGAGGGGGGTCGTCATTTTACTGCTGCTTTTGTATGCGAGGGGCAGCTGAGGGGCTTTGGGGTGCTAACATCTAACCGTCATTCATTCTTTAGTACACTCCTCTGTTTTTGTGGATGTTTGGGAAGAAAAATAATTTCAGGAAGTATATTGTATACGTTTCTCCGATATTAAATGTACCTATAGAAACCTAAAACTATGAAAGCTTGGGGGTCCTTATCTAAACGCAGGAAATATTTGTAACAGGATAGTGGAGTTGATAACTGTGTTTGATCTAACAGTTATTGCAGGGAGAAAGTTGTAGGGTGACGGGACTGGGAGCTCAGTATTCTGGGATATTCAGTGTTCTTCAGAAGGGAAAGGAGGAGTGTGCCCTTGTTCACTGCGTAGTGGAGAGGAATAGATGCAGATGTAGGGACAGTGGTGGGTAATGGGACTGTGTGGAAATAATGAAAAACAGGGAGAAGGTGATCCGAATACGAGTGGTCTCCATACACCCAGGGCGTTGTCTCTCAGTGGGACAAAGCACGACCGGGGAAATATCGAATGGAGGTGAGAAGGGAACTATGTTTGTCATCGGTGATTAATCTGTACATTGATTAAACTAATCAAAGTGGCAAGGTCCAGTCAAAGAGGAATTTGTGGAGAGCTGATGGTGTGTTACAGAACCTATCCAGGAGCCTGCCATTTTAGATGTGTTTTTTCCAATGAGTTTGTGCAATTAATAACTTGTGGTGAAGGATGCCGAGGAGCACGCAAACACAACATGGGAGAATTCCAGACCCAGTCTGATTGTAAACACTCAGGTCCAGAACCAATGTCAACCTAAATAAAGGCAGTTACACAGAGACACTGAGTTCAATAGACAGTCACTTACGTTGCAGCTTTATAAACCTGTTTAGGCTGCATTTGGAAGTTATGCGTTCAAATATGGTCCCTCCATTGTAAGAACACTAAAGAACATTTTTAAGGGTGGAGATGAGGTTTACAAGGATGCTCGTCAGAATAGAAGGCATATTCTATGTGGACAGTTGGACAAATTTGAGCTTGCGTTCTCTGGAGAAGTAGTGAGAGGAGGTGGGATGGAAGGTTATAGTTTTGAAAGACATGGCTAAACAGCCGGTACCTTTTCTCCAGGATATAAATCACCAGTAATAAATGGGGGCATTTACTGCAACAGGGTGATGTTCAGAGAACGTATTGTTGTTACACACAGAGTGGTGGATGATTGGAATGTGCTGCCAGGCATGGTGGTAGAGACAATTACAAAATAGGTGGTTAAGAGTCTCTTAGATAGGCACATGAATCTGTTGAGATAGCATGGATATGGACATTGTGTCGGCGAAAGGAATGAGTATAGTTGAGCCTTTACTTAGTAGCTTATTTACATCAGCACAACATTGTGGGCCGAAAGCCTGTTGCCATGTCGGACTGTAGTCTATTTTGAGTCAACATCACAACAGAAAATCTAATGGGACCAAAGACCAACATCAGCAGGTCCCAACAATACTGCAGTATTTAGGTGTGGGTGTGGGGGGTGGGGAATATGGTTTGGGAGGAAGTTTTGTAGAAAGGAACTGGCTGGAACAAAAGTGAAGACAGTGAAGTTTGTTAAAATACACCGTGTTCCAGTCAGCTCCCAGTGCAATGGAAAACCTCAAATGTCACTTCGTTGTTCAGGACCGGAAAACAGAAGTCATTGAAATGTCGATCTGTTCAGTTCACGTCTATTGTTGACAAGATGTTGCGATCTGTGATCAGTGCAGAAATAACAAGCCATTCAGAAATGGATAATGGTATAAAACCAAATCAACATAGTTTGGTCAAAGGTAACTAATGTTTGACAAACCTAACGGAGTTCTTCCAAGATATAACCAGCAGTGTTGATAGAGGGAACCTGCAGCTGTGCTGTGTGTGGATTTTCAGAAGGCATTTGACAAAGTCTCCCATGAAATGCTGGTGCACAATACCAGAGGTCACAGTGTTGGAGGAAGTGTGCTGACATCAAGTGAAGACTGATTATCACGTAAAGAACAATAATCAAACCGTGTCTCCACTTCCAGGGTGCTCGGAACTTGGGTCCCAAGATCCTTCTGCTCAGCAAATCTGTTAATGATCATTCCCTTGACAGTGTGCTGTCTTCTTGCATGTGCCCTCTCGAGAAGCAACAGCTCACATTTATCTGAGTAAAAGTCTGTCAGCCATTTCTCAGCCCCATCTGCAACTGAAAGATATCATGCTTTGCCATCATCTACACTACACTCAACTCCACCAATCTTGGTATCAGCAATAAACATACTAACCAATGCATCTGCACGTTCGTCCAGGTCATTATATATATATATAACAAACAATAGAGGCCTTTGCACACATCTCTGCGGAACAACACTTATTACAGACCTCCAGCACGAACAAGTCCTTTCATCCACTCTACTCTGTCTTCCGTGCACAAGCCAGTTCTGAGTTCAAGCAGCCAATTAGACGCCGATACCATGCATCGTAATCTTATCGTCTAGACTTCCATGAGGGATTTTGTCAAACGCCTTAATAAAATCCATGTAGACACCATCCTCTGCCGAACCCTCTTCAATACACTGTATCAAGTTGATTAGACCTGAACTGCCATGCAGAAAACTATGCTGGCTCTCCCTATTTAGGCCATGGGTTTGCAAATGTTCATATATACCCTTTCCGAAAATATTTTCTCCAATAATTTCCTGACAACTGACGTGGACTGACCAGTCTATAGTTCCCATAATTTACCCCTGTTCCGTTCTTAAACAAAGGTACAACATTAGCCATTCGCCAGCTCTACAGGACCTCGCCTGTGGCCAGAGTGGACAGAAAGATACTGGTCAAGGTCCCAACAATTTTGTCTCTTGCCTCCTCCAATAGCCTGGAGTAAATCTCATCAGACCCTGATGACTCATCAATTTTAATAATTATTTAGAGGTCCTACACTTCCTCTAACTCGACCTATTAATACACTCAGCACTGATCTCCTGGTTCACCATATAATTTTGCTTGGTAAATAATGAATCAAAGTATTTATTACGTATCTCACTCACATTCTCTCCATCCAAACATTTTTTCTCCCTTTATTCTTGATTGGTCCCACCCTCTCCCTAGTTATCTTCTTACTCCTGATGTATGTCTAGAATGTTTTGGCATTCACCTGAATCCTTCTTGCCAATAACTTTTCTTGGCTTCTCCTGACTTTCCTAATTCCCTTCTTCAGTTCTTTTCTGGTTTCTCATGTGATTTGTTTGATCTAATTTTCTGACTCTTAACGTGTTTTTCCTTTATCTTCTTGTCTAAATTCATTTCCCTCTCTTGATACCCAAGGTTCTCTTATCTATTAATCCTTGTACTACCTTCTAACAATAACATACCTTTCCGGTACTCTGTGTGATTAACCATTAAAAACCCTTCCTTGCCAGAGAAAAGGAGTTCCCAATTAAATCTTCTTAGTTCCTGCCAAATACCTCGTAATTTTCCCAACTCCAGTTTAAAATCTCATCACAAGGAACATACATATCCTTATCTACAGCTATCCTGAAAGTTAAGTAGTTGTGATCACGGATCCCTAACTGTTCACCCACTGGAAGATCAGTTACCTGGCCAGGCTCATCACCCAACACCAGATCTAGCACGGATCTTCCTCTCATTGCACCGTCCACATATTGATTTAAGAAACCTTCCTGAAAGAATTTAACAAATTCTGCCCCATTTAAATCCGTTACACTAAGATGGTACCAGTTTAAATTAGGGAAATTCGAACCACCCTCACCACCTACCATCACAGTAACACTATTATTTTTACACATTTCCTTAACCTGAATATATATCTGTTCGTCAATGTCACGGTGGCTATTTAGTATCTGTAGTACAATCCCATCAATATGATTACAGCCCTCTTACTCCTGAGTTTCCACCAACATCGACTCAGTGTCTGACCCCTCCTTTATGTCTCCCCTGAGTACAGCTGTGATATTATCTATGATTAGTAGTGCAACTGCCCCCTCTTTTACCTCCTTACTAACTTTTCTGAAACTTCAAAAACCTGGTACATTAATCACCTATTCATGCCCATCTCTCAACCAGGTTTCTGTAATGGCCACAACGTTGTATCTTCATATACTGATTCATGCTCTAAGTTCATCATATTTACCCGTAATAATCCTAACATTGAAATACACACACTTCAAACACTCAGTCTCATCATACCTGTTAATTCGGTTTTCCCTATCAATACGTTCCGACATCTACCTTCCTGTCCAATTCTTCACATGCTGATCTGGTGATCCAGATCCCTGCAACCTGCATCACAAGGTTAAAATCACACTACACCCTCCCCCCCCACCCACCTCTATCCCCCTCCCCCACCACCGAGTAGCATTCGTCCCTCTTGTACAGATCATACCTTCCCCAGAGAAGTTTGTCATGATTCAAGAACTTGAAACCCTGCCAACCTTCACCATCTCCTCGCCCACTCATTTATCTCTGTTATCATCCCATTGATACCTGCACTCGCCCGAGACTCCGGGAGTAATCCGCAGATTACTACCTTGGAGGTCCTTCTCTGGAGCTTCTTTCCTAACTCTATATACTCAGGGTGGGATCTCTTCCCGTTGTTTGACGATGTCATCGGTGCCAATTGGCACTACGACCTCTGGGTGTTCATCCTTCCCCTTGATAAAATCCTGCAGCTGCACCTATATACCCTGCATCCGAGCACCCGGGAGGCAACACACCATCCCGATGTGTCTTTTGTGGGCACAGTATCTCCTGTCTGTCCCCACTAACTACTAGCCCCTTATCACTACCACACTGCCTGACTTTTCCCATCTGCTGTGTCTCAGAGCCAGCCACAGTGCCACTGCTGCTTCTGAGACCAGATCGGTCATCACCCCCACCCAAAGAGGAATGCTTGTTTCCGAGGGGTATACCCAGAGGGGAACAACCAGGATTTCTTAGTCTCGTTTTGAACTTAAACAATTTTGTAGAATCGTGTACAGGCAAAAGTTCAGGCAAATAGTGTCAGTGGACTCGGTCTGACTGTCTGAGGACCTTGCTTAAAAACCGTGATGCTCTGATATCGAAGGTCACAGGCTTCGTGTTGGATGGTGGGAATAAAAGATGACGGCACTGATTTCCTTCCATACACAAAACGCAACCTGGATGGTGCATTGATTGGCCACTAGATCCTGCCCTTTGTGTATATGGTTGACAACAAGAGGAAAGCGGCAATGGGAGGCAGGGAAGTTTATCTGGTCAGGATCCGGGCCATATCCACAACAATTATGTCCTTCTGAGACTGAGCCCCAGTTCACGGTTAGAATGCAAATTTTGCTCTTGGATGAGGAGCAGAGTGAGTTAGTACCAGATTCCAGGAGCATCACTCGCCAGTTCCGGGACCAGTGCTGTTGTTCCTCTGCGGTTGGCTGGGAATATTTTACTAGAAACGTGATTACACACACAGAGTGCGGTTCCGCCATTGCGTTCTGTTCTGGGGCTGGGGAGGAACACCTGATTAGTCCACTGGGGAACAGCAATTTGGTCGTGGCGAGTCCTGAGGGAATATGCTACTTTGGCACTAGGTGTTTAGATCTCCCACGCAACACGTTCAAATGACCAGACCTTGCTTCTTTGCTGATATAACCATATAATAATTACAGCACGGAAACAGGCCCACTCGGCCTTTCTAGTCCGTGCCGAACTCTTACCTTATCCTATTACCACCGATCTGCACTCTGCCCATGACCCTCCATTCCTCTCCTGTCCATATATCTATCCAATTTAACTTCAAACGACAACATAGAACCTGCCTGAACCACTTCTGCTGGAAGCTCATTCCACACAGCTACCACTCTGAGTAGAGAAGTTCCCCCTCATGTTACTCCTAAATTTTGTCCTCTAATTCTCAACCCATGCCCTCTTGTTTGAATCCTCCCCACTTTCAATGGAAAAAGTCTAACCACGTTAACTCTATCAATCCTTCTCATAATTTTAAACACCTCTATCAAGTCTCCCCTCAACCTTCTACACTCCAAAGAATAAAGACCTAACTTGTTCAACCTTTCCCTGTAACTTAGGAGATGAAACCCAGGCAACATTTTAGTAAACCTCCTCTGTACTCTTTCAAATTTATTGATATCCTTCCTATAATTCGGTGACCAGAACTGTACACAATACTCCAGATTTGGCCTTACCAATGCCTGATACAAATTCAACATTACATCCCAACTCCTGTACTCAACGGTCTGATTAATAAAGGCCAGCAAACCAAAAGCTTTCTTCACCTGATCTCAATGTCCCTTTACCCATGGTCACTGGAACTCTCAGCTTCTGCCTACTCATCCTGCACAAGGGCAGAATTCAGCTCTCGTCCAACCACCATCTTGTACAGAGCGACAGACAAGGTCTGAATGGCATTCTGAAATATTGACAGATCGTTCCCGTTAACATATGAAGTAATATTGCAATAGTATTCGTCTTGGGTGACTTCGTTTTCTTCGAGCGAAGGAAGGTAAAAGTGATGTCTGAGATTTTAAAGATTCATGAAGGTGATCGCTGGATAATGCGAAACTGTTTAAATCTAGAGGGTACATGTCTATGAGGAAGTCAGGCGATGCAGGCGGAGAATCTAAGCAAGGTCAGAGGATACATTTACCGATGATGGTTTAGTTCAGTCGGTCAGTCAGAATCGATGGATACTTGACGTCATTGGGTGAAGGTACTAAATGCCAGAGCAGGGAGTTCAGCTGGAACTATAGAAACACAAGTCTGGCCAAACCTCAAGCATTGTGTACAGTCCAGGTCATTACATCACAGGGACATTAAAACCGACATTAAAATTAGGAGGAGGAATCCCCACTTTGTTCTGCATTCTCTTGTCGCACGAGATGTGGAAATAATCTGTATTCGCAGACCGCAAGATCTTTTCTCACTGTGCCACAGTACTGGACCTATTTATCCATAGTCACTGGAAGAATTAAATAGACTCCAATAGTGTAAATTAATAATCATTTGTATACAAATACATTGTGGGCCGATGGTCCCATTTCCGACTCAATGAGTTTTGAAGTACTAATCCAATATCACCGGCTTCATTCAAACTCTCACTCTGTAGAATCAATTACACTGTCAGCTGGAGGTGGTTTAATATAGTTGTGGAAAACGTAGTTTCAACAAAAAAAAATGCCGACTCAGTGCCAGAGTTATGGAACAAAAAGCAAAACGAATTTCATGTCTGCGCGCATGCGCGGCGAAGAAGGAGCTGAAGGACTCAAGGACAGTTCAAAATTAGAAACTGCTGGGACAGAGATGAGGGGTCGGTCGAATCCGTTTATTGGTTAATGATTAGCCAACATAAACGTGAGATCTGTAAATGTGGCTGCTCCGTGACGAAGCTCAATCATTGTGGTTAAAGCTCCTGTGATCCTGTCCCGGGGAAAGTGCGGTCTCTCCAAATGTGTCACTCGCTACCTGGTGGGAATGGCAGCGGCCGATCACCTGGTCGTTATCTTCGATCCACTGCTTAGGTGGACTGCTCGGATTTATGTTCCCCGATCATTCCTGCGAATAACTCCTGTGTGCAGACTCGCTGTATGGTTGGTTGCTGCGAGCACTGTGAGCTCAGTCTGGCTGACTGTCGCTTTCACCGTCGATCGATTTGTGGCTATTTGCTGTGAGAAACTGAAAACAAAATATTGCACCGAGAGACCGGCGGCTCTGGTTATCGGGACGCTGAGTGTGCTGGCCTGTTCGGAGATTGTCCCCTGGGGCTTTGTATAAGGTCCTCGAGTTAAAAAAAAAATACACGTAGACTAAGATGTTAACTGTCCTGTACTATCACCAGTGGGATCATCAGTAGATCTGCCACCTTTCTTCAGGAGTTTCGGCCCGCTTATGATCAAGACTCACTCGAGGTGATGGGCCAGCAGTGCTAAAGCATCACCTCTCACTGGCGAGCTTAAAAACTTGGCATCTGCCTCTATCAGAGTTGTTGGTCACTTCCATCCAACAGGTAGTCTGCTCTTCAGGTGTCTATGCAACTACAGTTGCATTATCCGTTATAAATAACTGATGGTGGTCCCCAGAATTGTGCTTATACAGCGAGCTACAAAAACTTTCCAGTGTGGTTGATATTTGCGATGTTACATCGCATTTTAACCCCCTGTGTTCCATAATTTCTGATGTTGATCTTCAATATTCTGACTGTCAGGCGGATTCTAGCGGCCAGTCGAGCCCGCAGGGGGCTCCGGGGACAAAAGAGTGGAGAGAATGACAAGGACCGGGAGATGGAGAACCGACGCAAATCCATCGTTTTGCTCTTCAGCATAACCGGTAGTTTCATATTGTTACGGGAAACGTACGAGGTTTTTTTTTGTCTATAGACGGATTTCAATGAGTTTAGTTGATTCTGTTCCGGATGCCCCTTACATCACAGACCGCACTTCGGGAAATGCTGTAGATTCTGAGTTCCTGCACAGACACGTGTATTTACGCCCTGACTCAGAGCAAAATTCGACTGGAAAAAATAATGCAGTGAAGTACCCACTGAATCGCATTTTGAAACTCCTGAAACGTGAGAGGTAAATGCTGTAAAGTATTACAATTGAGCTCCCTTCATGCTCCCTATTTGCTGTTTACTCTTTTCCACACAAAATGCTGGAGAAACTCAGGTGGCCAGGGAGCATCTTTGGAAAACTGTAACCTGTCGACGTTTCTGGCCGAGATCCTTCATCAGAGCCCTGTCAACTGTTACTCTTTTCAATTTGTGTGTGTTGCCTTAGAGTTACAAAACACCTGACGGAATTACTAGGATCCCAGAGAAATCCTCTTTGTACCTCACGTCCTGCCCTGTTAAATTGAAGCTTGAGGTGAACCTGTTACCCCTGATTCCCGGTTCTGACAAAATTGCCTAGTCTTGGGGTATATTTTCGTCTATATCAGCCACACCTGCTCCCGTCATAACCCATCCTTTATTTCATCCAATCCACTATCCATGCCAGTATCTTTCCTGTAAAGCGCTAGGATTTTATCTTGTTAAGCAGCCTAATGTGTGGTCCCTTCTCAAACGCCTTCTGAAAATCCAAGTAAATGACATCCACTGTCACTCCATTGTCGACACTGCTTGTTACTTCCTCAAATAATTCTAACAGATGTGTCAAGGCATATTTCCCTTCATCGAAATCATGCTGACCCTGACATATTTTATCGTTAGTCTCCAAGTACCTCGAAACCTCATCCTTAATAAGACTCCAACACTTTCCCAACAATTGAGGTCAGGCTAACTGGCCTCTCCTTTCCTTTCTTTCGACTTTCTCCCTTCTTAAAGAGTGGAGTGACATTTGCAATCTTCCAGACTTCTGGGACCATGCCAGAATCCAGAGATTCCTGAAAGATCATGAGCAATGCATCCGGTATCTCTTCAGCAGCCTCTCTCAGGAATCTGAGACGTAGTCCCTCTGGACCTGGTGAAGTCCTTCTGGACCTGGTGACTTATCCACCTCAAGACCTCTGAGTTTGCCAAGCACTTTTTCCTTTTTATTAGCAAAGGCACTCACGTCGACACCCTGATACTCACAGACCTCTGGAAAGTAACTGATATTTTCTACAGTGAAATCAGATGCAAAGTACCAATTGCGTTTATCTGCTATTTTTGTCCCCCATTGCTACCTCACCAGCATTATTTGCCAGTAGTTCAATATCAACTCCCATCTCTCATTTACTGTTTATAGAATTAAAAAAAAGACTTTTGGTATACTGCTTTATTGGTATACCTGTCAATTTGAGAACTTCTTCTTCTTTGTATCCAGCACCTTGTGAATATTTCCGGAAACTTCATGCTGTGCTGTAATCCCTGCCAGTATCCTCCTCCAATCCACTGAACAAGGTCCTCTTTGATGCCTCTCTAAATCCATTTATTCTATTAGGATAAGGATATATCTGAGTTATGCTTCACCCTCTGTAATGGATGCAATTACAGAGGCCCGGGTTCTGCAAATTCTCAATCAGAATTATGGGAATGATGGTATTAAATTCTGAGCAATCGTCGATGAACTGCATCCTGACAGAAGTGCTTGTGTTTTCCAGGTAGTCTAAAGCCGTGTGAAGAATGTCACACGAGGTCAGTGGGTCATCAGATGCACCGTCTGCCGTTGACCAATTGTGGCAATAGGCAAATTGCAATGGGTCCATATCCTTGCTGAGACAGGAAGTCAGTTTGGTCATGACCAACCTCTCAAAACATTTAATTACTGCAGATGTTAGTGCAACCGAGCAATAATCATTAAGTGTGCTCACATTATTCTTCTTATACACTGGTATAATTGTTGCCTTTTTGAAACAAGTGGAACTTATGCTTGTAACAGTGAGAGTTTGAAAATGTCCTTGAATGCTACCGTGAATCGGCTGGCACAGGTTTTCAGAGCCTTACCAGGTACTCCATCTTGACCTTTCGCCTTGTGAGGGTTCATTCTCTTTAAAGACAGCCTAACATCGGTCTCTGAGACAGAGGTCAGTGGGTCATCAGATGTAGCAGGGAATTTCTGCCTGTCAAAGCGGGCATAGAAGGCATTGAGTTCATCTGGTAGTGAAGCATCACTGCCATTCACGCTATTGGGTTTCGCTTGGACCTCAAACCTCTCTGCTCAGCAACACTAATAATGGTCTTCCCTTTAAGCCTTTACTAGTTGCTTTTGGCATACCAGGGTGCAACACTTCACACTTAACTGTGTTCAGCTCCATCTGTCCTTATCTGCGAATGATCTACATTGCTTTGTATTCTGTTCCAGTCTTCTTCACTATCAACAACTGCACCACTCTTGGTATCATTCAAAAACTTATTAAACCACCCATCTACATTTTCATCCCGGTCATTTTAATATTTCACAAATAGCAGACATCCCGGCACACATCCCTGCTGAACGCAACGAATTACAGACTTCCAGCTCGAATAAGTCTCTCCAAACACTTTCTTTAATCAACAGGGACATTGTTAAATGCTTCAGTAAAAATCCATGCAGACGACATCATCAGCTCTACCTTCATCTATGTCTTTCGTCGCTTTGTTACAAAACTCAGTCAAGTTGTGAAGATGGGACCTGCCCAACACAAAGTCATATTGGCTCTCCTTAATTAGTCCTTGGCTTCCAAAAACTCATATATTCAATCTCGAAGAAATTTCCCGGCAATTTTGGTACAACTGATGTGAGACATACCGATCTACAGGTCCCTGGATATTCCCTTGTTCCCTTCTTACATACAGGTTTAACATTCGACACTCAGCCGTCGTCTGGTTACTTGTCTGTGCCTAGTAAAGATATGAAGCTACTGGTCAATGCCAAAGCAATCTCGTCTCTTGCTTCACTCCAAATCCTGGCGTAAACCCCATCAAGCCCAGGATGTTAGTAAACTTAATACTCATTAGGAGAACCAATACTTCCCTCCTCATTGACCTCTAAACTCCCTAGCATATTTATGCATGCAGCACTGTCTACCAATCCACATCATTTCCCTTTAGTAAATACTGAAGCAAAGTACTTATTATGTATTTCACTCATATTCTCCGTATCCAAGAAAATGTTCCCCTCTTTATCCTTGAGGGGTCCTACCCTCTCCCCAGTTATCTTGTCTCGCTATATGTAGAGAGTTCCTTGGGTTCACCTTAATTCTACTTGCTAAGGACTTTTCATGGTCCCTCTTGGCTTTCGTAAATTCCCTTTTTAGATTCTTCCTTGATTCTGCATAATATTCAACTACTCCATTTGAGCCTAACTTCCGAAATTTGACGTACTTTTCCTTTTTATTCTTGACTAAATTCTTCACTTCTGTGAGCATCCAAGTTTCTCTACTATTTCCATCCCTGTCCTTCGTTCTACCAGGAAATATATTTTCTGTACTCTGTGCAATTAATCTTTAAACACTCTCCCCATGTCTGATGTGTGTTTACCGTAATAAAAGTTATTTCCGATTAACCCTTCTTAGTTCCTGCGAATACCCTCCTAATTTGCCCTTCTCCTATTTAAAGATATCCCATCCTCACCTATAGCTGTCTTGAAGATGAGGAAGTTGTGGTCTCAGTCACCTAGCTGCTCACCAACTGCGTGGGCAGTTACCTGAATAGACTCATTACCTTATACCAGGTAGTAGTACAATCTCATTCGTTTGATAGCACACTTCCTGTTCTTCAGTACTCTTCAAATGGTATCAGTATCTGAAACCTCCACAGTGTCTCCCCTGTGTGTAGATGTGAAATTGTCCCTGATTAGTCGTCTAACTTACGCCTCTTTTATATCCTTATCTAGCTTTTCAAAGACTTCAAAAACCTGGTAGTTCAATCACGCGTCTCTGCCCATTTCTCAATGACGTCTCTGTAATGGACACAACACTCCAGTTCCATGTGCTGATCCGTGTTCCGTGTTCATCACCTTTACCCATAATATTCCTGACATTCAAATACACACCATTCAAACTATATGTCTCGTCATACCTGTTAATTTGACTTTGCCTGTCCATACTTTCACTGAAGTCTAACTTCCTGTCTAATACTTCACTTACTGATCTGGTGTGCCGATTCCCCGCCCCCTGCAAAACGAGTTTAAACCCTCCCGAGTAGAATTAGCAAACCTGGCGGCCACCGTATTACTTCCCCTCCAGTTAAGTTGCAACAGGTCCCTTTTCGAAAGGTCACCCCTTGCCCAGAAAAAAAAACGGTTTTAACTTCAAACTTGAAACCCTGTCCCCTACACAACCTCCTCTGTCACTCATTCATTTGTGCTATCATCCTATTCCTACATGCATAACCCCACGGCACAGGGAGTAATTCAGAAATTACTACCTGGGAGGTCCTTCTCTTCATCCTATATCCTAACTCTATATACTCAGTACACCACTTCATGGAAGTCAGAATCTTTTCCACTTTTTTGACAATGACTTTGGTGCTAATATGCACCACGACCTCTGGCTGTCCTCTTCCCCTTGAGAATATCCTGCAGGCGCTCTGATAAATCTGGACCCAAGCACCCGGGAGGGATCACAATATTCTGGAGTCTCTTTCGCGGCCACAGTATCTCCTGTTTGTAACTGTAAATATCAAGTCCCTGATCACTCATGCACTGCACGACTTTACCCTTCCTTGCCACAGGGCAATCACCAGGGTTTCTTCATCTCATTTAGAACTTAAAGAAATTAATGGAATTAGGTGCAGGCAAAAGTTACCAAAAGTGTTTGTGGATTCGGTCTGACTGCCAAATAGAAATTGACCACACCGGTTTTCTTCCAGAGACAAAAGGCGAGCTACATGGTGCATTCGCTGGTCGTGAGATAGTCCTTAGTGTACATGGGCGACAGGAGGAAAGATGGGATATGAGACAGGGGAATTACCGTGGATAGGGTCAGGGCCATATCCATAACAGAAATGTCCTCCAGAGACCGAGTCCAAGATTTATCTAGGATGAGGAGCAGCTAGATCCAGTGCCTGATTTCGGGAGCAACTCTCAGCGATCCCAGGACCAGTGGAGTTGTCAAATTGTGGCTGGGTGGGAATATTTTAATGGAAACTTGATTATACTCAGAAATTGCGGTACTGTCATTGTGTCCTGTCCTGGGTCTGGGGAGGAGCTCTGAGTGGAACTGGAATTATACCTTATTTCTGACTGCACCGGTTTCCTTTCAGAGACCAAAGGCAAGTTGGATCGTGTGTTCATTGACCACAAAATACAGTCCGATGTGTACAAGGATGACAGAAGGAAAGAGGCCTCTTTCCGAACTCTACACACTCTATATGTAGGATCTTTTCTCATTTTGTGACAATGAAATTGTGTCAATTTTCACCAGGACCTCTGGATTTTCACTCTTCCCCTTGACAATATCCTGCTGCTGTACCTACACACCCTGGACTCTAGCACCCGTGAGGCAACACACCATCCTCGTGTCTCTTTTGTGGCCACAGTATCTCCTGCCTGTCTCCACTAACTAGTGAGTGAATTGTAACTATCACACTGCCTGTCTTTACCCTTCTCTGCCACAGGGGAACCCCAGGGTTTCCTCATCTCGGTTTGAAATTCGTAGAGTCAGGTACACGCAAAATTTTCCAAAAAGTTTTCGTGGACTCAAGCTGATTTTCTGAGAACCTCGCTTAAAAAACTGCTACGCTCAAGACATGGATGAACACAGAGAATTATTGGCCTCACAATCTGCCACATAATGATCTTGCACCTTATGATTTACCTTTCTCTGCAGCTGTTATACTTTGTCCTGCATTTTGTTAGTGTTTCAACTTGTACAAGCACAAAACACTGCATTATTCTTTGATCCAATATGCTAATACACCTACAAGAGGGGAGGCCTGTCTACATCTGAGATTCTGTAACATACAATGAAAAAAATTGATAACGGAAGTTGTTGAGGCTTCAGGAACAAGTGATCATAACATTGATAGTCTCGAAGTACTTTTGGGGAATATACCAGTGGAAACGAAAACTCTTAGATTGAATTTCAGAAAGCCAAAGTTTGTGCAGATATGGCAAAGACCTCAAAAGGCAGACTGGAATAAACTGCTTGACATTGTGTCAGCTGAGGGACAACGTCTTCGATTTAGATAGGTAATACATACAGTGCAAGAAATGTTCATACCCAAGGTCAGGAGATCCAAATTAAAAAAAAAACTAGAGATCAACTACATGGATGAGCACACACACATAAATATATATATAAATATTGAAGAAAAGACAGCTAAGTAAGGAATACAGAGAAAAAAAATAGTAATACATTTTGACCATAGGGCATATGAAAATATGAGAGGTACAGTCAAGGGGAAAATTAAGATTGTCAAAGGCAGGTTGAGAAGATATGCTGATAATATTAAGATTGACCAAGAAATTTTGTCAACACATGAGTCATAAAGGAAATGTTAAGTGGAACGTTAGGTGTATTAGGAATAACACTGGGGTGTTAAATTATGCATAGGAGGACATAGCAGATGCTCTTAACTCTTATTTTGCTGAAGTGTTTACCTGAAAAGATGTTAAAAATAAAGTTGCTTAAGCTGATTCAGAGATCTGAGTAAGTAAGATCCCGCTTCAGCTGAAAAGGTTAATACATCTAAGTGTAGGACAACATATATCCAAGGGTACTTAAAGAAATCCATGTTTAAAAATATAAACACATAACAAGAATTTTTCAAAACTCTGTAAAGAATGAGGAAGTCTTTAAGGACTTGAAACTGGCTAAGATTTTCCTGGTATGTAAGGAGGGTGACAGCACTGACCCTTTTAACTACTTACCAGTAAGCTTAACATGCATCGTGGGTAAGATAAGAGAAACATCAATAAACACGGTGTTGTACAAGCATCTGATAAGAACAAGGTTGCAGCAAGTGGGAATAAAAGGATCCTTGTCTGGTTGATTGCTAGTGAAGAGTGGTGTTCCGCAGGGATTAATGTTGGGACCACTACAATCTGCTGCATATAAATGATTTAGATGATAAAATAAATGGGTTTGTTGCCAAATTTGCAGATGATATGAAGATTGATGGAGGGGCAGGTAGTGTTGAGGAAACAGGTAGGATGCAGAAGCACTGAAACAGATTAGGAGAAATGGCAAGGAACTGGCAAATGAAATACAATGTTGGAAAATGCATTGTCATGTATTTTGGTGGTGCTGATAAATGTGCAGACTTTTTTCTAAAAGGGGAGAAAATCCAAAAATCTGAGAGGCAAAGGGACTTTGGAGTCATTGTGTGCAACACAATAATATTTAACTTGGAGGTTGATTTGGTGGTGAAGAAGGAAATGCAAAGTGAGCATTCATTTGAGAGGTCTAGAATACTCGATCAGGGATGTGATGCTGAGGCCTCAACTTGGGTATTGTGTACAGTTTTGTGCTTCTCACCTCGGAAGAGATGTGCTGGCATTGGAGAGGGACCAGGGCAGGTTCACAAGGCTGATTCCAGGAGTGAAAGGTTTATCATACGAAGAACATTTGATGACTCTGGGTTTGTACTTACTGGAATTTAGAAGGATGAGGGACGTTCTCATTGAAACATTCCGAATGTTGAAAAGGCTGAGACAGAGTAGATGTGGAAAGGATGTTTCCCATGGTGGGAGAGTCCAGGACAAGAGGGCACAGACTCAGGAGAGAGGGGTGTCAATGCAGAACAGCGATGTGGAGAAATTTCCTTAGCCATAAGGTGGTGAACTTGTAGAATTTCTTGCCACGTGCAGCTGTGGAGGTCAGGTCGCTGGGCGTGTTTAAGGCAGAGATTGATAGGTTCCTGATTGGACATGGCATCAAAGCTGATGGGGAAAAGGCCTGGAAATGGATTTAGGCAGGAGAAAGAAAGAATTAGTCATAATTGAATTTTGGAGCAGACTCTATCAGCCAAACGCCGACCGTACCTCTTGCTAGAGATGCTGCCTGGCCTGCTGCGTTTACCAGCAACTTTGATGTGTGTTGCTTGAATTTCCAGCATCTGCAGATTTCCTCGTGTTTACAAAATGTGAAATACCGTATATTAAAAAAGTGAGGTATTATCCAAAGATTTAATGTCCCTTTAGAAATCGAATGGCAGAGGGGAAGAAGCTGTTCCTCAATTACTGAATGTGTGACTTCAGGCTTCTGTATCTCCCACCTGATGGTAACAGTGAGAAAGGAGCATGCCCTGGGTGCTGCAGATCTTTCATAATGGACGTTGCCTTTCTTAGACATCAGTCCCTAAAGATGTTCTGGGTATTTTGTAGGCAGGTTCCCAAGATAGAGCTGACAGGATTTACAACCTTCTGCTCTTCTTTCGATCCTGTGCAGTATCACAGTGTATCATAGACTGACAGGTACAGACTGAAACCCATCTCTGACACTGCAAAAGAGACTAGTAGATGCAGGAGGAACACCACAATCCTGCAATCTATGCATTTGCTTCTGGCTGTTTTCCTGCCTCTGCTTGACCTATCTATTTGTCAGTTTGCCTATTGGCTTCTCTCTCTTTCTTTCTCTCTCTCTCTCTCTCTCTCTCCCTCTCCACCCCCCCCCCCGCTCTCTTCTAACAATTTACCTCACTCTGGTCTTTCTCTTGTTCATTTCAAGTCGCCATGCATCTATTCATCTGCCAATTTCCAGTACTTTTGGTATCATTTAACAGTCTGCCCATTCCTTTGCAGATTGAAACTTTTATTCTTGATTTCTATTGACCTTTGACAGATTTGAGATGTCCATTAAAGACAGTTATATCAGCAACATCACACAGAAAATGCTGGAGGAACTCATCATAGTTCCTTGTGTTGCCCTGGATTGCCAACATCTTCAGATTATCTCGTATTTCTACATTAGCAGCATGCTTATTTTACCGTTTCCATCCTGATCTCGGCTTCTCTATTGTATCTTTGTTCGAATCTGATTTTGTGTATTTCGAATTGTATTGACTTAATTACTTACATTCTTCAATATATATGAGAAGTAAAAATCTCTGCGTTATGTCTCTGTCTAAATGTGCAATGTGCAATTCATAATAACTTGTAATAAAGAGTATGCACAACAGGAGAGTCACGATAACATAGAAATACATTCGTGCAATTCGTGTGTGTGTGTGTGTGTGTGTGTGTGTGTGTGTGTGTGTGTGTGACCTGGAAGAAGCTGAAGGACGGAAGGACAGTTCAAAATGGGAAACTGCAGGGGCAGGGGTAGGGATCGGTCAGTGTCGCTGGTCTCCGTTCAGAGATGAATAATTAGACAACAAAAAGATGAAATCTGTAAGTGCACATGCCTCCTGACAAATCTCAGTCTTTGAAAGTAAATCCACCGGCCTATTTCCACAAGAGACGCTGCTGAGGTAATGCCAAAGAATTTTGATGTATTTGTCTCCAATCGCAAGAATATTTACAATAGAGAAAATAGTATTAAATTAAAGTGTTTGTTCAAGCAGCTGTAACTGAGCAAGTTAATGAGGTGTATAACCGTATCTCTGGAGACAGACCCTCTGTATAAATCAGGGCCGCTTTGAATGCATCAGCTGTCTGCCGGAGCTGAGAATACAGGAGCAACAAAAATCACAGATTCGCACTGAAATGGTGTATCCGGTCATCTGGCGGATAGAAGACGTTTACTATCCTTTTATTTCAGCCTTTGGAATTCCCGGTAAGCCGCAGTGTCAGTTGCCGTGGGCGGATGTTGAAGTTTAATCCCAATGATGTGATTGATTCTGCCGCTGGTTTAACCACTCATATTCCAGTGCCGGTATTCCGCATTTCAGGAATGGAGTGGAAACACCGGGACAATAGATGCTGGGATTTCTATCTAAAAACAATCCGCTGCAAGAATTTAGCGAATCTGCCAGTTTCTGGGGGACTGAGCGGGTCAGGCAGCGTTCTTCCAGCGGTTTGTGATCAATCATGGGGTATTCGGCTCTCTGCTTTTGGTCTTGTAGTAGCTGCACTGCATTTGCAAATATTGTGTTTATGCAGCCTGCGAAGCTTATGGCAGTTGATAGTCCGCATTTGAATGTGAGTGATTGTCTACTTTGGTGCAACAATCAACACATCGACTGCAGTAATACTTCAGCAAATGTGAGGAGTTCCGTGTTGTAACACGAAACTGTTGTGGATTTATGGTAAATGTCTGCGATATGACTGAATATAAAGCAGTTGATGGACAACACAATGAAGTCTATGCTGAGTCAATTAACACAACCGATGCGGTGCTTCATAGTTATCAATACTGTGAAATGTATTCTATTATACCTACATCTGACACCGTTACACACATCTGACTACAGCACCGAGTTCAATTCCTTTCCCCTGCTTCCCTGTGATGGATTCAGTGGGAGGTGTCATGTCTGTCTGTGAGGTTGTGTCAGACTGCGCTGTACCTGTTGGAATCAGCCAATGTTCTGTTGTAAAGCCAGTGATGTGGTAATTTTTGGAATAGGAAACAAACTTCGGGAATGCTGGAAACACTAAGCCCCAAGCAGCTTGTATGGAAAGAAAAAAAACAGTTAATACTCGTGTCAGGGGTCTCTCTGAGAACAGTACTGAGGAGAGATACTTTAACTGTTTTTCCACATATTCTGTTTTGACTGGATGAGTGTTTGCAGCATTTCCTGTTTTTGTTCCGTCCTTCGGCTTTTCTGTCACTGACAGGGATCGCCATGTTAGCTGATGATTGTCTAATGTAAGAATCCCGCCATCAGCGTCCGGATTTATTTATTTCATCGAGACAAGACGCTGAAGGCGCCGGTTGAAAATGTTCCTTCCAGTATTGATCCTGATAATGTCGTTATAAAGTTTTAGCTTTCCGCTGCTACTTCACATTTCGGCCATCAGTAAGGAATCGACATTCAGATAATATTGACTATTTTTATGGTGTAACCTCTTCTTTGTCTCCGTCAGCTCTGCGCCCTCTCTCAAACCTCCCACCTCCAAATGCAACAATAAAATAGAAATATTACAGGGTCCCCTCAAAATGCTGCATCGGCTTCTCCTCAGTACTTTTTTCTCAAGTTGCTGTTCTCTGTCTCTCTTCCAGCGAACTTGGTGGCGATTGTGATCCTGTCCCGGGGAAAGTGCGGCCTCTCCAAATGTATCTCTCGCTACCTGGTGGGAATGGCAGTGGCCGATCTCCTGGTCGTTATCTCGGAACCGCTGCTGAGGGTGACTGTTCAGATTTATTTTCCCCGATCATTCCTGCGAATCACTCCTGTGTGCAGACTTCGTCAATGGTTTATTTATGCGAGCATTGTAGCCTCAGTCTGGCTGACTGTCGCTTTCACCGTCGATCGATTTGTGGCTATTTGCTGTGAGAAGCTGAAAACAAAATATTGCACCGAGAGAACGGCGGCTGTGGTTATCGGGACAGTGAGTGTGCTGGCCTGTTTGGAGACTGTCCCGTGGGGCTTTATATACGGGCCTGGAGAAATAATTGACGGTGTTTCCTGGTATTGTGCTTTTACACTGAGCTACACAAACTCTCTCTCATGGGCGGCATTTGAGGTGTTCCACCTCATTTTAACCCCTTGTGTGCCATTCTTTCTGATGTTGCTGTTCAATATTCTGACTGTCAGGCGGATTCTAGCGGCCAGTCGAGCCCGCAGGGGGCTCCGGGGACAAAAGAGTGGAGAGAATGACAAGGACCGGGAGATGGAGAACCGACGCAAATCCATCGTTTTGCTCTTCAGCATAACCGGTAGTTTCATATTGTTGTGGGGAACACAGGTGGCATTTTATATACATAGACGGATTTCAAGGGTTTTTTTTTTATTCTCTCACGGATCCCCGTTACATTACAGTAAAGACATCGGATATGCTGCAGATTCTCAGTTCCTGCACCAACACGTGTATTTACGCCCTGACTCAGAGCAAATTCCGAGGGGAACTGAAGAATGCGGTGAAATACCCACTGAACCGAATTATGAAACTCATGAAAGATTAGAAATAAATACTGTGAAGTTTTACAATTCAGCTGCATTCATGCTCCATATTCTATCCCCCACTTTTGGGTAAATGGGGGAAAAAAATGACAAACGGAGTTGCGAAACAAACACGAGAGAATCTGCATTAGCTCGAAATACAAAACAACACACATAAAATCAGATCCTGATGAAGGATCTCGGCCAGAAACGTCGACTGTTTACTCTTTTCCTCACACAAGATGCTGGAGGAACTCACCAGGTCTGGCAGCATCTATGGAAAATAATAAACTGTCGACGTTTCTGGCCGAGACCCTTCATCAGATTCCTGTCAGCTGTTTATTCTTTTCGCGTTCTGTGTGTCTTGTTTTAGAGTTACAAAATAGCATTTTGCAGCTGATCCCGACGGCATCACTGGCCTCAATACCCCAGAGAAATCCCCTTTGGAGCCTCACATTCCGCCCTGTTAAACTGAACCTTGAGGCGAAACTGTCACCCCTGCCTCCCGGTTCTGACAAAACTGTCCATCCTTGGAGTATGTTTTAGTCTCTATCAAGAGAAGACTCTAGAGTCGGTGGCTGTAAAAGAGATCCAAGGATAGTGTGTTGCATCTTGAATAGCAACGGCTTTAAGAACATTTTCAAGTGCTCCTGCTGCATATAACTTGGTAAAAAGAGGGTTAAGCTTTTACACAGTAAATAGAGGGAATTAGGACAACACTTAAAAAGCACAACTTCAAACATAGTAATCTCTGGATTACACCCTGGGACACATTTTTGTGAGGATAGAAATAGAATGATGATTCAGATGCATATTTGACTGAGGGGCTGAGGCAGGGGGCAAGATTGAAGTTATTGGGGCACTGCAATTTGTTCTGTGGCAGGCAGACTTGAACACAAGAGATGAATTGCTCCTGAACTGGAGGGGGACCAATATCCTGGAGGTTTGCGAGTGATGCTCAGAATAGTGTAAATGGGAGTAGCGGTCAGTGTGACCCTAAGCTGGAGGTAATACATTTGCCAATGACAGCAAATTTAGTCAACGGGATAGAAAGGAGCACAGACAAAGGAAAGGAAAGACAATTGGTTTAAACTGAATTTGTATCACTATAAGAAGATTGACAGGTCAGGTCGATGAACTCAGGTGTGGCTGAACTCTGGGAACTGTTGGATCACTTCCTTTAATGTATAGGTCAATGATTTGGGTGACAGAATTAATGGCTTCGTGGTGAAGTTTGCAGACAATTCGGAGATAGATGTAGGGCAGGTAGTGTTGAGGAAGCAGGGAATTTGCTGAAGGACAGAAAGATTGGGAGAATGGGTAAATAAATGGAAGATGAAATATAGTGCAGGGAACTGTACGGTCATGCATATAAGCAGTAATGATGAAGCCTAATGTCCAAACAGGTTAAACAAAAATCAAAAAACAGATGTGGAAAGAGACATGAGTGTCCTTCTGTCGGAAGTGTAACTTCCAGTATGAGTCGGTGATAAGGAAGACAAATCAAACATTAACATTCATTTCAAAAGGACAAGTATACCAATACAAAGTGTTACATTGAGGTTTCCAAGTGATCGGTCAGACCGCACTTGCAGTACTATGAGCGGTTGTGTGTCCCTTATGTTAAAACGTGATTTCCTGGCATTGGAGAGGGCCCAAATGAGATTCATGAGCTTTATTGAAAAACTTAAGGTGTTAATGATTGAGGAGTGATTAGTGGCTCTAAGCATTTACTCGGGGGAGTTCACAAGAATTCGGAGGATCTCATGGAAACCTATTGAATATTGAAAGGCCTATATGGAGAGGATGCTTCCTACAGTGGAGGTGTCAAGGACCAGAGTGCACAGTGGCAGAATAGAGGGATATCCATCTAGAACAGTAATGAAGAGGAATTGCGTAAAAAGTTGGTATCGAAGCTTGAATTCATTGCCACCGACAGGTGTGGAGGCCAACCCATTCAGTATAAGACGAAGATTGATAGGTTTTTGATTGGCCAGTTGATGAACGGATTTTGCGGAAAAGACAAGCGAATGGTGTAAAGAGGGATAAAAGAATCAGCCATCAGGGAATGGTGGAGCAGACTGGATTTGGCTGAATGGGCTAATTCTGCCCCTATTTCTTCTGGTCCTATCACAGTCACAACAGAAAAATGGCTGAGGGAAGGACAGAATGAACAGCTCAATGTTCCAGGATACAAAGATGCCGGTACAAAGGGAGAATGGGCAAGGTTGTGCGAGGTGAGAGTCTTTTAAAAGTGTGATGTCAGGTGTTCAGAATCTACATGATTCTTGTAGGGTAAAGAAAAAGGCTGGCCGTTTTCAGGAACCCTGTTTGATGAGAAATACTGTGGCCGCGGGTGAGGGAGTGTAAACAGCCTCCTTACATTTAGTTTTGAGCTAAAGCAGTTAGCGTCACTCGCCTTCACTTGCCCATCATTTAAATTTTCCTACAACCAATACACTTACTTTCAAGGACACCTCATCTCATATTCTCAATATTTATTGCTTGTTTAATTATTGTTTCTTCTATTTCCATTCGCACAGTTTGTTGCCTTCTTCACTCTGGTTAAGCGCGCTAGTTGGCCGTTTTCTCATTAATTCTGTTATAGTTATTATCTTTGGAATAGATAACAATTATCATTCTATAGATTTAAACCATAGAAACTACAGCACAGAAACAGGCCTTTTGGCCCTTCTTGGCTGTGCCAAACCATTTTCTGCCTAGTCCCACTGACCTGCACACGGACCATATCCCTCCATACACCTCCCATCCATGTATCTGTCCAATTTATTCTTAAATGTTACAAAAGACCCCGCATTTACCACCTCGTCTGGCAGCTCATTCCATACTCCCACCACTCTCTGTGTGAAGAAGCCTCCTCTAATGTTCCCTTTAAACTTTCCCCCCCCTCACCCTTAACCCATGTCCTTTGGTTTTTTTCTCCCCTTGCCTCAGTGGAAAAAGCCTGCTTGCATTCAGTCTATCTATACCCATCATAATTTTATATACCTCTATCAAATCTCCCCTCATTCTTCTACGCTCCAGGGAATAAAGTCCTAACCTATTCAACCTTTCTCTGTAACTGAGTTTCTCAAGTCCCGGCAACATCCTTGTAAACCTTCTCTGCACTCTTTCAACCTTATTTATATCCTTCCTGTAATTTGGTGACCAAAACTGAACACAATACCCCAGAATCGGCCTCACCAATGCCTTATACAACCTCATCATAACATTCCAGCTCTTATACTCAATACTTCGATTAATAAAGGCCAATGTACCAAAAGCTCTCTTTACGACCCTGTGACGCCACTTTTAGGGAATTTTGTATCTATATTCCCAGATCCCTCTGTTCCACTGCACTCCTCAGTGCCTTACCATTAACCCTGTATGTTCTACCTTGGTTTGTCCTTCCAACATGCAATACCTCACACTTGTCAGTATTAAACTCCATCACACTTGTCAGTATTAAACTCCAGATTTGTTCAGTAGACCAGAAAATTAATCCTAGGTTTCGATATGGTGACATATATGTACGTTGAATTCCTGCCTACTGTCTTCAACTCTTCCTTGCTTTTGTAAAGATTATCGTTATTTGTCACATATACATTGAAGCGTAATGGAAGGCATCTTTTCCATTTTTATTTAAATCCTGTCTATTTCCCTTGATCACAGGACAATAAACCATTAGAATCGTCAAATCCGTGAAAAGGTTGTTGTAAAGCACAAGTCAAGAGATGGATACAAGAATATTTCCAAGTCACTGAATGTCCCTTGAAATACAGTTAAATCAATCATCAAAAATTGGAAAGAATAAGGCACAGCTGTAAAACTGCCAAGAGCAGGCTGTCCTCAAAAACGGAGGGATCGCGCAAGAAGGGGAGAGTGATGGAGGGACCAAGAGAACTATAACTCAGAAGGAGTTACAAGCTCAGTACCGAGATGGGAGCGATGCACATACAACAACTGTTGTCTGGGTGCCTCATTTTTTTTTCTGTTTTTTTATAACCTTTTAACAGAGTTGCTTGGAGAGTCCTTTGCCTTCATGGTGGTAGTTTTAGCCAGGACACTGACGCAGCAGCAATTGGTCCTGGTGTATTTTTACGACGGTCAATTGAAACATCCTGGCTGCTCATGATGTACTCTATTTAACTAATTATAAGAATTCTAAAACCAGTTGGCTGCACCAGTAATTATTTGCTGTGTCATATTAAAGGGAGTGAATAATTATACAATGGATTATTTTCGTTTAATCACTTTGTATATATCATTTTCATTTTGACATGAAATAGACTTTCCGTTATTCAGTGTCAAAAATGCAAATTAAACCACTGCGGATTAATGTTACATAGAACATAGAATAGTACAGCACAGTATTAGCCCTTCGGCCCACAATGTTGTGCCGACCTTCAAACTCTGCCTCCCATATAACCCCCACCTCAAATTTCTCCAAATACCTGTCCAATAATCTCTTAAATTTCACTAGTGTATCTGCCTCCACCACTGACTCAGGCAGTGCATTCCACGTACCAACCAATCTCGGAGTAAAATACCTTCCTCTAACATCCTACTTCATCTTCCCACCCCTTACCTTAACGCCATGTCCTCTTGTATTTAGCAGTGGTGCCCTGGGGAAGAGGCGCTGGCTATCCATTCTATCTATTCTTCTTATTATCTTGTACACCTCTATCATGTCTCCTCTCATCCTCCTTCTCTCCAAAGAGTAAAGTGCTAGTTCCATTAATCTGTAATCATAATACATACTCTCTAAACCAGGCTGCATCTTGGTAAATCTCCTCTGTACCCTTTCCAATGCTTCCACATCCTTCCTATAGTGAGGCGACCAGAACTGGACACAGTGCTCCAAGTGTGGCCTAACCAGAGTTTTATAGAGCTGCATCATTACATCGCGACTTCTAAACTCTATCCCTCGACTTATGAAAGCTAACACCCCATAAGCTTTCTTAACTACCCTATCCGCCTTTGAGGCAACTTTCATGGATCTGTGGACATGTGCCCCCAAGATCCCTCTGCTCCTCCACACTACCAAGTATCCTGCCATTATTGTTGTAAAACCATAAAACATAAAAACGTCGAAGGTGGATATGAATACATTTTCCAGTTGCTGTAATAGTAGGAACGATGTTGTCCTTAATCCTGGTGCTGTGTGTTCTCATTCTTTTATGTCTGCTGCCCAATGGAAGCTGTGAGAAGACAGAGTGAAAGGGGTGGGAAGGGCCTTTGATTATTTTAACTGCTCTCCCGGGGCAGCAGGAAATGCAGCCGGAGTCAAAGGAGGGGAGGAACATTTCTGTGACAGACTGGGCTGTGATCACAAAGTCCTTCTCTGATTTGCCACACCTCACTCACCTGGACTGAACACCATTTACAATTCTTCAGCCTACTCACCAGGCTGATCAAGAATCCCTTGTATCAGAATCAGAATTTATTATCATCGGCATGTGTTGTAAAATTTGAAAACTGTTACCATCAGGTAGGAGGTACAGAAGCCTGAAGGCCAACAGTCAGCTATTCAGGAACAGCTTCTTACCCTCTGCCATCCGATTCTTAAATGGGCATTGAAACCTTGGACACCAACTCACTTTTAAAATATATATTGTTTCTGTTTTTGCACGGTTTTTAACTGTTCAATGTACGTATACTGTAATTGATTTGCTTAGTTAATATTATTATTGTTATTATTATTTCATTTTGTTATTTTCTTCTATATTATGTATTTCATTGAACCGCTGCTGCTAAGTTAACAAATTCCGCGACACATACCAGTGATAATAAACCTGATATTGATTTGTTAACTTACCAACAACAGTTTAATCCAACACATGATAACATAGAAAGAAAAAAAACAATAACGGTAAGTATATATGCATATTTAAATGATGAAATATAGTGCAAATACAAAAATAAATATATATTATAACAGTGAGGATTCAATGCCCATTTATTAATCGTATGGCAGAGGGGAAGAAGCTGTTCCGGAATCACTGAGTGTGCACCTCCAGGCTTCTGCACTTCCTTCCTGCCCCTAACAATGAGAAGAGGGCATGTCCTGGGTGGTGGAAGTCCTTCATTATTGACGTCTCATTTCTGATGCACCGCTACTTGATGATGGGTTGGATACTGCGGAGACTAGTATCCAAGATGGAGCTGACCAATTTTACAACTTCTGGAAGCTTGTTTTGGTACTGTGCAGTAACCGCCCCCATCCCCACCAAAGAGTGATGCAGCCTGTCAGAATATTCTTCAGTGTACTTTGAGAGAAGTTTTTGAGTGTTTTAATCGAGAAACCGCATCTCTTCAAACTCTAATGAAATGTAGCTGCTGTCCTGTCTTCTTTATAGTTGCATTGATATTTTGGGACAAGGATAGATCCCCAGAGATCTGGAATCCCAGGAACTTGAAATTGCTCACTCTCTCGCATTCTGATCCCTCTTTGAGGATTGTTTCGCGTTCTCACGTCTTACCCTTGTAATTGTTAATACGTTCTTCATTCTTTCTATTAGTTTGAAAGTAGTGATGGGAATATCCCGTCAAGTTCACAGTTGAGGGATCTATTCTGGAAAACAGGTTGATTTTAATGGATTTGACTGGAAGTGTAGACGTGGAGTGAGGGAATCTGTATGACAGAACATGAACACACGGCAAGTGGGAGTTTTGTTCTTTATGAGTGTGATTGCAACTGTCCAGAAGAAGCATGTTCCTTTTAGGGTGAAGGATAACCTGGCAAGTTTAGGGAACCTTGGCCAATGAGAGATATAAAGGCTCCGGTTAAGAAATAAAGGAAGGACACACTGGGTGTAGGAGGTCAGAATCGGGCAAATCACATGATAAGAATAAAAATTATTAAGAATACTATTAAGAAGGAAACCAGGAGGACAGACCAACGTTATGTAGGAAAAGGTAGGAAAATAACAGGAGATTCTATAGCTATCTTAGGAGTAACAGTGTGGCTTGGGAAAGAGAGGCCCCATAGAGAACAGCAGGGTCTCCATGTCCCCAGCCACAGGGAATGGGAGGGATCATGAATCAATTAATGATAATGTCTACTTTCTGTTCACTGAGTACAATACCATGGTTGCTCAATGGATAATGCAAACTAGTGGAGTTGCTTTAGGGAACATTCATAGTAAAAGCGAGCAATTATTAGCAGCCTACAGTGCATTAAGGTTGATGAATCCTCAGGGCCAGACTAACTGCTTTGTGGGAGGAGAGAGAAAATTGTGGAGGTCCACTGAGGGTTGTTCCAAGAACTGAAGAGTGGCTAATGTTGTTCCATTGTTTAAAAGAGCCGTCAAGGTCAAGGCTGGGAACTGCAGGTCCGTCAGCCTGATATCAGTAGTTCGGAAGTTACTGGAGGATATTTTGAGGGATAGGAATCACCTGTATTTGGATAGACAGTGTCTGATTAGCAGAACTCAGCATGGCTTTGTTTTCAGGAAGTTGTGGCTGATGAATCTTCAGAGGATTTTGAAGATGTAAATAAAACTGTTTCTCAGAATGCAGGCACGTGATTAGTGATGTGCTCCAGCGGGCCGAACTGTGCGTCCTGTTATTCATTATTTTAATAATGTATTTACATACAAAAGCACAAGACTTCATCAGTAAGTTCGGAAATGTTGTCGATACTGAAGAATGTTCTCATAGATTACAGGGAGATCCTGATCATTTGGGAAATAGGGCCAAAGAGTGACAAATGGCTCACAACACAGATACAGATGAGAGAGAAATTTCTGAAGCCTGTAGAATTTTTTTTCTATTTCTGCATAAATATGATCTAAATGTTATCATATCTTCGTGTAAGTCCTAAAACTAGATAAAGAGTCTCCAATTAAATAAATAACACCAAAACATTATACTTGTTCATTTACTTATCGATATAAATGATCCATTTGTCTGTGGTTCATTGAAAGTGGTGACCGTGTAAACAGGGTGGTAAAGAAATCGTCTGGCATGAATCCTTCATCAGTCACGGCACTGAATACAAGAGTTAGGATGTATTGCTACAACTGTACAATATGTTGACGAGACTGTAGTTGGATTGTTGCCCAGCAAGATAAAGGATTCAGCTGGAGAGGGTGCAGCAAAGATTCACAAGGAGCGACTGGGACTGAGGTACATGGAGAGACTGGAAAGCCTTGGTCTCTGTTCCCGGAATGTAGAAAGCTGAGTGTTGAGCGTATAGAGGTTTATAAATTCCTGAGAGACATGGCTGATAAAGTAAATCGCTGCAGTCTTTTTCACAACAAAGACCATCTAAAACTAGATGGAGTAGATTTATTTGTGGTGAGACGAGAATGATTTAAAGGACATGTGGGGAGAAACGAATTTGCACATTCCTCTTCCCATATTTTACATACCCTCCATCACATGTGAGCCATGTACACCTGGAGTGAGGAGTCTCTACTGCAGTACCTATTTCACTCTTTTACAGAAATGCACAGGACGAAAACGCGGCCATACTGACGAAGGTGTGTATCCCAGCGTTCCATTTACCTGTGTTTGGCCCGTATCCCTCTAAACCTCTCATATTCATGTACCTAGCGGAATGTCTGCTAATCATTGTGATTGCATCTCCTCTGCAGCTTACTCTGGCAGCTGGTACCATATACCCACCACTCTCTGTGTGGAAGAAGTTGCCCGAATGTCCTTTTTGATCTTTCCCCTTTCATATTACCAACACATTCTGCCCTTTCCCAGCTGAGTGATTTTCATCCTGTAAGTGAGAGACCAGAACTGCACACAATACATTGTTGTCTCACCAATGCCCTGTACTGTCACAACATGATGTTCCATCTCCTGTACTCCAAACTCTAACCGATGAATGTCTTATTCATCACCCTATCTACACTTTCAGAGAAATATGTAGTTGTAGTCCTTGGTATCTCTTTTCTCCAACACTCTTGAGGACCCGATACACATGTCGTTACCCCCGGTTTAATAGTTTTCTGTCACTGAGGCTCACTCAGAACATTAAACTGTACAGTATAGGAACAGGTCCTTTTTCCCACGATGTTTCTTCTGAACAAAATGTCACATTAAACTAAATCTTTTCTCTCGCTTCAATGTCACTATCATATCTGCTTCCAACTCTTCCCATAGCAGCCCGTACCAGGCCCCACCACTCTGTAAATAAAACCATTCTACTACTTGTCCTGCACACCATCTTTAAATTGTCACCCTGTCACTTCAAAGGCAGCCTTCCTGAGTTTGACATTTCCACCCTAGGAAAATGATTCTGACTGTTTACCTTATCTACAACCCTCATAGTTTTGTAAGCTTCTGTCAGGTCTCCCCCGAGCATCCTTCACAACTTACCCTTATTCCCTTATACAACCGATTACCACCCCAAACTTTGCCATCTCCACCATGCTTTTAATGTTGAGAGCATATAATTGAGGATCCACAACTGATCCAGGGGATATTCCAAGGGGATCCGGGGCAAATTATGAGGCTATAAGGCGAGAACTTGCGGGTGTGAATTGTAATTATGTTTTTGCAGGGAAAAGTACTATGGACATGGGGACGATGTATCGTGATCTCTTGCAGGATGTTAGGGGTAAATTCGTCCTGGTGAGGAAGATGAAGAATGGAAGGGTGAAGGAACCATGGGTGACAGGTGAGGTGGAATATCTAGTCAGGTGGAAGGGAAAGCTGTTAGAAAAAATTCTTAGAGATGGGATCTATGGGCATTTAGAGAACTATGGTCTGATCAGGGACAGTCAGCATGGCTGTGTGAAGGGCAGATCGTGTCTACCAAGCCTGATAGAGTTTTTGAGGAGGTGACCAGCCTTATAGATGAAGGTAGTGCAGTGGACGTGATCTATATGGATTTTAGTAAGGCATTTGACAAGGTTCCACACCTTAGGCTTATTCAGAAAGTCAGAAGGCATGGGATCCAGGGAGGAATAGCCAGATGGATTCAGAATTAGCTTACCTGCAGAAGACAGATGGTCGTGGTGGAGGTAGTATATTCGGATTGGAGGGTTGAGACGAGTGGTGTCCCACAGGAATCCGTTCTGGGACCTCTACTTTTCGTGATTTTTAATAACGACCTGGATGTGGGGTAGAAGGGTGGGTTGGCAAGTTTTCAGACGACACAAAGGTTGGTGGTATTGTAGATAGTGTAAAGCATTGTCGAAGATTGCAGAGAGACATTGATGGGAAGCAGGAGTGGGCTGAGAAGTGGCAGATGGAGTTCAACCCGGAGAAGTGTGAGATGGTGCACTTTGGAAGGACAATCTCCAAGGCAGAGTACAAAGTAAATGGTAGGATACTTGGTAGTGTGGAAGAGAAGAGGGATCTGGGGGTACATGTCCAAAGATCCCTGAAAGTTTTCTCACTGGTAGATAGGGTAGTTAAGAAAGTTTATGAGGTGTTAGCTTTCGTACGTCGAAGGATAGAGTTTAAGAGTTGCGAGGTAATGATGCAGCTCTATAAAACTCTGGTTAGGCCACACTTGGAGTACGGTGTCCAGTTCTGGTCACCTCACTATAGGAAGGATGTGGACGCATTGGAAAGGGTACAGAGGAAATTTACCAGGATGCTGCCTGGTTTAGAGAGTATGCATTGTGATCAGAGATTAAGGGAGCACGGGCTTTATACTTTGGAGAGACAGAGGACGAGAGGAGGCATGATACAGGTATACAAGATATTAAGAGGAATAAATAGAGTAGGTAACCAGCGCCTCTTTCCTAGGGCACCACTGCTCAATACAAGAGGACATAGTAGGATATTAGAGGAAGGTTTTTTACTCAGAGATTGGTTGATGCGTGGAATGCACTGCCTGAGTCAGTGGTGGAGGCAGATACACTAGTGAAATTTAAGAGACTACTGGACAGGTATTTGGATAAATTTAAGTTGGGGGTTATATGGGAGGCAGAGTTTGAGGGTCGGCACAACATTGTGAGCCGAAGGGCCTGTACTGTGCTGTACTATTCTATGTCCCATGTTCTATGATCTATGTTCCAGTGATTATGTCCTCCCATCCTGAAACAAACCTGTTAATTGAGTTTTTGACTTCTCCGTGAAAACCAGCTTTTTATCCTTGTGAACTCGTTTTATGAAATCTGGTGTCACGCACAGCCTTTCATGTGGCACCTTGTTAGATGGCTTCTGAAAATCTAAGTCTACCACATATACAGGTTCCTTTCTAACATCCAGAAATACTCTTCTCATGTTAATCAAACATGAGTTGCCTTTCACTCAGTGAGCCCACAGGGTTTCAAATTAGTTCAAAGATAGACATGTTGGTGATGAAAACTTTTGGCACACTGGCCATCATCAGTCACAGACAGCGTTAATGCACAGCGATTTTTTAACAGGGATGTGGAATCAGGAAATTGAGGGCACCAGATGGAGAGAGGGCAGAGATCGAATAGGAATCTGTTGCTCTATATCTTTCAGTGAGACGGTGGTCAGTTTCATACATCACGCCCACTGTGGAACAGGCCACTCAGCCGAGGTCTCTGTACTGTGCCAGTCTTTTAAGCTCTCCCCAGGTGTAGCCAGACTTCATGGTGGATACATCCTTTCTCAGGGATGAAGTCTTTGGAGCTCTTATAGCTCTTGGTTCTTGTGTGATTGGGCTGCTGGTGTTAGGATGTCCAACTCTTCTCGATTTGCATCCGGACTTTGGACAGTGTTGGAACATTGAACATGTACGAACACTGAGGTCCCTCTCCCGGTCAGACTGCAATCATCTCCCTGCAATAACTGTACGATCAAACAGGATTCTCACAATATAATACATTAATTCACCCTATCTATTACCTTCATATATATCTCTATCAATTCTCCCCTTATTCTCATACGCTCCAGGCAATAAGGTAAAATGCCTTGATATTATTCTTGATCCTGTTCACCAAGGACATTTTATGTCCCCTCTTTGCCTTAGCTAATCACATCTTTGAGAGATTTTCTGCTATCTGTGTATTCAGTGAGGCTCCAGTCCGATTGAGCTTCCTCAGGCCCATTAATTGTGCTGTAGAAGGCTCTAGGTACACAGATATGCTTGTACGTGCAGCTCCTTCCTGTGACCATATTTCATTTTCTCCTCACAACCTGGTTTTACACTGTAAGCAACTGTATCCTCGCCCTCCAGCTGCTGTGTCTGAGAAGGGCGCGCTGCACTGTTCTTGGTCCCGAGGAAGGACTGACATCACTTTCACCAACTCCTGAAGTGTTTCTTTGCAGAATGGAAAATTATTCCTCATAATTCTTGAGCAGCGCTGAGAACAGTAAAACCGAGGGATTCTTTAGTATTGACCCGATGTGTGACAGAGTCTGTCTAGTGTGCTGTCTTTCAGTTCTGAAGTGCATATACCATTGGAAATTGGTAGAAGTGATAATGTTCATGTGGAGCTTAAAGACGAGTGGTCTCTCTCTGCAGTGCGTCACTCTGACCTGATCTCATCCTCTTCCGAATTCTGTCTCTCTCCACTTTACGTGGACAGTTCGAGCTGCTTTGTACAAAAGGAGACAGCAGCAATCAGCATCCATCTGGCTGAAGCAGATGGTGGAGGTAAAGAAGGCAAAGGACTGGGAAAAGGTGGAGTAGGTACCTTTAACTCCACTGCGCCAATATCCAATGAAACATCAAACCAGTCATTTGCTCCCTGGCTCCGACTGGTACATTTCAGGCTGCAGCTGTACATGCTGAGGGACAAACTGAGGCTTCGTGCAGCCGTGGAAAGGGTTCGGTGCTGAAGGACCAGTGGGCAGTGTTGTTCTGCTACTGGAGAATGAGGGGCTGGCTTGGGCGAGGAATCCCCTCAATTATTGCAGTTGTAAACCATCCCTCAGTGTTACATGAGTGGCAGCAGTGTTACTGATTGACGTGTAGTAAAGTAATAGAACACTACTCAAAGCATTGACTTTCAATGGAAAAAATGAAAAGCCTTGTAAAGTCGATTCTTGTAACGTTTATTGTGAATAAAGTTTGTTTTGTTAATGATCTGCACCTGACTGTGTAGCTGCAGAATGATGTCCGTATAGATGTGCATAATCCAGCTCTCATCAGCCTCATCAGAAAGGGCATATATGTAATGTATTCCATTTGTCACACTGTGGCCCTCTTCCCCAAATAATCAGGCTCTCCCTATAATCTATAGTAACCTTATTGAACTGACATTAACTCTCTAAGCTTCCGGACCCTATGCCAATTTGCACATATCTCAGATAATAATGCAAAGATTACCACCTTTGTTCTACATTTTAATTGTGTCCGTTGCTGCCTAAATTTCCTTAGCAGATCCTCTTTTCTCGTTCTACCTGCGTCATCAGTACCCACATGAACCACCACAAACGGACCTTTCCCTCCCACTGCGAGTTCCTCCATTAGGGCAGATAAGCTGTCCCGATGCCGGACATAGGCAGGCAACACAGTCAGTCTGTGGCTGTGCTACAACTTCTTCGACCATATCCAGTGTACATCAGTAGGCAGGGACTAAATCATGCTCAGGTGTAACTTGAAGGCTAGAGGTGGGAAGCAGAGCCTTATATCTACTTTATTTGGTCTACCTGCACAAAAAAATAACTCCGGACATTGTTCAGTGCAGTAGTGGATAAAGTACCTGAAATGTGAAAAGAGGTGCAGCTTGTATTCAGTGATGCAGATAATGGAACACACTGGGGAAAATAAAAATATAGCGCCTCCATCACTTACAGCTTTACATAGCGGCTTCTTTTTCTGATCTCGCATACTGCCAAGAACATAATTAATAAAGATAATTGTTAAAATATTCCACATGAAGGTAAACAAATGTATAATTTAGTTAAACACTCAAAAATATTGTGAAGAATGCTGCAAATAAACGTTCAGGTTTATGTTGTTCCTAGCAGAGAGTGCACAACAAAGAGAATTATTGCGCATCACAAATCAGATTAATTACAGTCAGAAATAGATGTAGTGAACCCATTGTAGTTCAGCGCATGCAGAAATATGGGGTACGCCACATGTTGGTAGAAAATGAAAATATGACATTATTATTAAAGGTTATGCAATTATGTTAATTCTTGCTCCAACAGGACTAAATATTCCAAAGGAGATTTCTCTGCAATGGGGACGATTGTGAAACACAGACTTGATGAATCTGCCCAAAATCTCCACTAGTCACACTCAGACGCTTCTCTCTGTCCTCATGCAGAGACACTTCCTGGACTGGAACTGCAGAACAGCAGACACGAAAAGACACAATGAGTGTTATGCTGGAACTTCGGAACGGCTACGGGCTCTTGCATTCTATATGTCTGTACTTTCAATGCACGTCACTGACCACACTAAACTAACATTGCCATTGCCCCTCTGGATCTCAGCTCATTGAACTGAGATGATGATATCATTACTATTCCACGCCCACCGTTAACCATCATGATAATGCTGTATCTGGAACCTTAATACTGACCACAGTGATAATGTTACAGCGTGCCCTGATCATTCCCAAAACACCCATATTTGAAATTCCTCTTCTCTGCGTAGAATTGAATCTTATAATTATCAAATGAGAGTTCCCTGCAGTCAGATCATCGCGATTATCTTGCTTAAAGGCACCTATAAATGGTGCCTTAATGAGTGTCTATACTAAATTCTGAACCACAGATCTATTTAGAATGTATAAATAGCCTATCTGACATAAACAAATGGGCGATTAGTCTCTGTTTCAGAGATCTAAAATGCAGTTCAATAGATACTGGTCAAATATGACCCGGAACAGCCACAATGTACAAACATTTGCAGCACCTGTACAAAAGTATAAAGTTTTAAAATATTTTCATTTTTGCGCATTTTGGGTCGCTTTAGGATAAACCATCAAATTTCTGCTATTGCCAAATGTCAAAACAGGTCAAATTTGACCCGAACAGTATGTAAGGTATCTCTTGCAGCAATCCCTTTCAGAAATCTGAGATGTAGACCCTCTGGACCTGGTGACTTACCCACCTCAAGACCTCTGAGTTAGCCTCGCAACTTTTCCTTTTTATGAGCAATGACACTCACTCCTGCTCCCTGACCTTCACAGACCTCTGTAAAGTAGCTAGTACTTTCCACAGTGAAGAAAGATGCAAAGTGCCCATTGCGTTCATCTGCTGCTTTCTGTCCCCCTTTACTATCTCACCAGCATCATTGGCCAGTGGTTCAATATCAACTCTCAACTCTCTTTTACTCTTTATAGAATCAAAAGAAAAATTTGGTATCCTGCTTTATTGGTACACCTGTCAATTTGAAAACTTCTTCCTCTGTGTCACACCTTGTGAACAATTCCCAGAAACTGCAGCCATCACCGCATACTGTCATCCCTGCTAGTATCCTACTCCAATACAAACTGGGCAAGGTCCTCTTCCATGCCTCTGTAAATCCCGTTATTCCATTAAGATTAGGATATATCCGAATTATGCTTCACACTCTCAAATTGCAGTGCAAATTCAGTCATATTATGGTCACGGCCTCCAAAGGCTTCCTTGACATAAAACCCCACTTTTTTGGACAGTGCAACTGATGTTGAGATGCCTCACGACCCCCGGCTGTTCACACTTCTCCTTGCGAATATCCTGCAACCGGCCTGATACATCTGGACCCAAGCACCCGGGAGGCAACACTGCATCCTTTTGCGGCCACAGTGTCTCCTGTTTGTACACCTAACTATCAAGTCCCCTATCACTCATAAACTGCCAGACTTCACCCTTCCCTGCCACAAGGGAACGACCAGGGCTTCTCCATCTCATTTTGTATTCAAAGAAATTAATGGAATCAGGTGCAGGCAAAAGATACCAAAAGTGTTTGTGGACCCGGTCTGTCTGCTGAATAGATATTGACCATACCGGTTTTCTTCCGGAGACCAAAGGCGAGCTGGATTGTACATTTGCTGGCCGTGAGATAGTCCTTAGTTTACATGGGAGACAGGAGAAAAGAGGCGATATTGGACAGAGTGTTACCATGGATAGGGTCAGGGCCATATCCATGACAGATGTATCCTGCAGAGACTGAGTACAAGTTTGGTCTAGCATGAGGAGCAGCTGGAGACGGTGCCTGATTCCTGCAGCTACTCTCAGCGGTCCCAGGAGCAGTGAAGTTGTCAATCTATGGCTGGGGGGGGAACATATTACTGGAAACGTGAATATACTCACAAATTGCGGTACTGCCATTGTGCCCTGTCCGGGGTCTGGCGAGAAGCTCTGAGTGGAACTGGAATTAAAAGTTTCCTCTAACTCCACCGGTTTCCTTTCAGTGACCAAGGGCAAGTTGGATGTTGTGTTCATTAGCCACAAAATACAGTTCGATATGTACATGGTTGACAGAAGGGAACAGGCTTGTTTGCTAACTCTATACACTCAATATGTCGGATCTCATCTAATTTTGTGATAATGACATTGGTGCCAATTTGCACCAGTACCTCTGGATTTTCACTCTTCCCCTTTACGATATCCTGCTGCTGCACCTATACACCCTGGACACTAGCAGCCGTGAGACAACACACCATCCTTGTGTCTCTTTTGTGGCCACAGTATCTCCTACCTGTCTCCACTAATATAGAAATATAGAAGCATAGAATAGTACAGAACATTACAGGCCCTTCGGCCTACAATATTGTGCTGACCCTCAAACCCTGCCTCCCATATAACCTCCCACCTTAAATTCCTCCATATACCTGTCTAGTCGTCTGTTAAACTTCACGAGTGTATCTGCTTCCACCACTGACTCAGGCAGTGTATTCCACGCTCCAACCACTCTCTGAGTGAAAACCTTTCTCTAATATCCCCCTTGAACTTCCCATCCCTTACCTTAAATCCATGTCCTCTTGTATTGAGCAGTGGTGCTCTGGGGAAGAGGCGCTGGCTATCCACTCTATCTATTCCTCTTATTATCTTGTACACCTCTATCATGTCTCCTCTTATCTTCCTTCTCTCCAAAGAGTAAAACCCTAGCTGCCTTACTAGTGAGTAAACTGTCACTATCACACTGCCGGACTTTACCCTTCCCTGCCACCGGGGAAACAGCAGGGTTTCCTCATGTCGTTTTGAATTTCGAAGAATCAGGTAGAAGCAAAAGTTTCTAAAAAAAAAAAAGCTGTTTGTGGACTCAGGTCGACTGTCTCAGTGCCTCGCTTAAAAACTGCTACTCTCTAATTATTGAAGATCACACAGGTCAGGCCCAGAGGCCAAGTCTTGGCTGGTGTAAATAGAAGGTGACCACACCGATTTCCTTCCAGAGACCAAACGCGAGCTGAATGGTGCGTTCACTGGCTGTAAGATACTGTCGTTTGTGTACATGAGTAACCGATGAAAAGAGACGATGTGAGGCAGGGGAGTTACCATGGTCAGAGTCGGTGCTATACCTATGACATTTATGCTATTCCCAGAAAGACCCCGAGTTCATGGCCATGGTCTGAATTACATTGCAAAGACACAAGAATCATGAAGAAATCACCCTGAAAGCACGTACTTCAGGGCTTAAATCATTAATTGCATTGTTATGAGACACAATCTGCCACCCTAATGATCTTGCACTTTATGATTTACCTGTCTATGTTATACTTTGTTCTGCATTTCATTCGTGTTTCAAGTTGTACTACCACAATGCACTGCATTATTTTTTGACCCAGGATGCTAACACACCAACAAGAGGGTCTAGATCTGATATTCTGTAACATTCAAGGGATAATTTTGAGTGCGGAAGTTGTTGAGTCTTCAGGAACAGGTGATCATAACATTGTTAGTCTCAAATAACTTGTGGGGGATTACATCAGTAAAAAAGAAAGCCCTCAGGTTGAATTTCACAAAGACAAATTTTGTGCAGATGTAGCAAAGTCCTCTGAAGGCAAACTGGAAGAAACTGCTTGACATTGTATTAGTTGAGGGACAACGGCATCGATTTAGTTAAGTAATACATGTAGTGCAGAAAATGTTCATACCCAAGATCAGGAGATGCAAGACAAAAAAGCAATAGATCAACTACATGGATACGCAAAGATGCATAAAAAAATGAAGAAAAGACAGTTAAGTAAGGAATTCAGAAAAAAAAGAAGATAGCAATGCATTTTAATCATAGGGCATATAAAAATATGAGAGCGATTGGAGGAGAAGATGGCGGCGCGACGCTGCGCTCAGCGGCCACTCCGTTGAATAATGTCTGTTATCTGTCAAGTAGGAGGCCGTGCACAATCCTAATTTGATGGAGACCGACGTGAGAGCGCGGAGGAACATCTGGAGAAACTTCTGAAATGCCTTCTTCGCTGCCGCTGCCACTGTGTGATGCAGAATCTTCGGAGGAGAAGGCCCTGAGTCCTTGGCTTTGCTTGTTGCTCGGCGGCCGGGGTCGGGGTCGAAGTGCTCTGCAGAGATGGTGCTCGGTGCTCGGTGCTCGGTATCGGAGGGCTGTTCGGAGGCTCGAAGTTTTCGGACGGACTAAGAGTCGGCTGCAGTCGGGTGCTTCCAATGCTTCGGCAGATGTCGACGCCCGGAGGTTTATGGCAGGGAGAGTTTCTCCCTTTTGCCGCCTGCTATCTGGACTATCGGGAGTCGATCGGAACTTTGAGGGTTTTTTTTTACCGTGCCTATGGTCTGCTCTTTATCAAATTATGTTATTGCTTTGCACAGCTGTAACTACATGTTATAATTATGTGGTTTTGTCATTGTTAGTCTTTCGTTAGTCCTTTTTTGTGATATCACTCTGAAAGAACATTGTATCATTTATTAATGCGTGCATTTCTAAATGACAATAAACGAGGACTGAGTGTCCTCATAATCTAATCTAATCTATAGTCAGGTGAGTAATTCAGATTGTCAAAGAGAGGTTGCGAAGGATATTGCTGATAGTATTAAGATTGCCCAAGACATTTTGTCAATACTTCAGTCATAGAAGAAATATTAACTGGAAAATTAGGTGTATTAGGAATAACTTTAGGGTGTTAAATTATGCAAAGGAAGACATGGCGGATACTCTTAACTCTTTCTTTGCTAAAGTGTTCACCTGCAAAAATGTTAAAAATAAAGTTGCTTAAGCTGATTCAGAGATCTTAGTAAGTAAGATCCTGCTTCAGCTGAAAAGGTTGAAAGTTAATAAACCTCCGTGTCGGACAACATATATCCAAGGGTACTTCAAGGAGTCTATGATGAAAAATAGAAACACATAACAAGAACTTTTCAAAACTCTGTGAAGATCGATGACGTCTTTAAGGACTTGAAATGGGCTAAAATGTTCCTGGTATATAAGAGGTGTGACTGCACTGACCCTTTTAACTACTTACCATAAGCTTAACGTGTATCGTGGGTAAGAAACATTAATAAACATCGAGTTGGAAAAGCACCTCATAGGAACAAGGATGCAGCAAGTGGGAATAAAATGATCCATGTCTGGATGACATCGTACTAATAGCTGACTCAGAAACAAAAAATCAAGGACTACTCACTATAGTGGCAGCAGAAAGTAATCAGAGAGACCACTCAATCAACACTGAGAAGACAGAAAGCAGGGCCATCGCCAGAAAGTGAATAAAATACACCCCACAAGGTGTGATCAAGATCGGAAATACAAACATCAAACAAGTCAAACAAGTCAAATATCTTGGCAGCCAAATATCAAGTGATGGCAGTTGCGTCACAGATATCAAACACAGAATAGCAACGACGAAAGAAGCTTTCCAAAAATAAATGAGGACCATATTAACAGACAGAAAGATGAGCATGTACACCGTAAGTAGAATACTACAGTGCTACTTTTATTCTATCTTGACTTATGGAAGTGAATGCTGGGCCATTTCCCCAGCAATCGAAAAGCGACTAGAAGCAGCTGAACAATGGTTCTATAAGAGAATGTTAAAAATATCATGAGCCACACACACATCAAATGAAGAAGTTCTCGGATGAGCCCAAGCAGTTCGATCACTCATACCAACAATAAGAAAAAGACAACTCAGATTCCTAGGACACATCTTGCGGAAAGATGAACGAGAAATACTCATACTATCTGGAAAGATCGAGGGCAGCAAGCCTAGAGGAGGACCTCTGCTGATGTACATCAAAAGCCTAGCCAGGTGGCTACACATCGAGGAGATGGAAGTCAGGAAAGAGGCATATATCAGTATGGAAAACCATGGTAACCAACATCCGCATCGGATATGGTACCTGGACAGACAGTCTGGATGACCGCCAGTGACTTGTGGTGTCCCGCCCACTACATCTTATGGTATTAAAATGATTTAGATGATGAAATAGATGGATTTGTTTCCAAGTTTGCAGATGATATGGAGATTGGTGGAAGGGCAGGCAGTGTTGAGGAAACAGGTAGGATGCAGAAGCGTTAGGCAGATTAGGAGAAATGGCAAGGAACTGGCAAATGAAATATAATGTTGGAAAATGCATTGTCATGCATTTTGGTAGTGATGATAAATGTGCAGACTATTTTCTAAAAGGGGAGAAAATCCAAAAATCTGAGAGGCAAAGGAACTTTGGAGTTATTGTGCGCAACACCCTAAAGGTTAAATTCGAGGTTGAGTTGGTGGTGAGGAAAGCAAATGCAATATGAGCATTCATATCAGAGGTCTAGAAAACTCGAGCAGGGATGTGATGCTGAGGCCTCACCTTAAGTACTGTGTAGAGTTTTGTGCTCCTCATCTCAGAAACGATGTACTGGCGTTGGAGACGGTCGAGAGGAGTTTCACAAGGATGATTCCACGAATGAAAGGGTTATCATACGAAGAACATATGATGACTCTGGGTCTATACTCACTGGAAATTAGAAGGATGAGGGATGTTCTCATTGAAACCTTTCGAATGTTGAAAGGCAGAGACAGAGTAGAAGTAGAAAGGATGCTACCCATGGTGGGAGAGTACAGGACAAGGAGGCATAGACTCAGGATAGAGGGGAGCCAATGCAAAACAGAGATGTGGAGAAATTTCCTTAGCCAGAGTGTGGTGAATTTGTGGATTTTTTGCCACGTGCAGCTGTGGAGGCCGGGTCGTTTGGTGTACTTAAGGCAGAGATTGATAGGTTCTTGATTGGACATGGTATCAAAGCTAATGGGGAAAAGGCCTGGAAATAGATTTGAGCAGGAGAAAGAAGGAACCAATCATAATTGAATATTGGTCAGATTCGATGGGCCGAATGGCCTAGTTCAGCACCTATGTCCTATATTTTTATGGTCTTCTGTTAACAGAAAGGCAGCATGAATTCGGAAAGGGTAAATGATGTTTTACTACTATGTTCCAGGTCTATGAAGAGGAAACTAAAATTGATGATAACAATAAAAAGGTGATATAATTTACTTGGGCTTCAGAAGGATTTTAAGAAAGTACCCCAGAAGACGTTAATATTCAAATTACGGGAGGTAGGAATTCAGGGTATGGAATGTGAATGTGTGTAGAATAGGCACAAAAACAGAAAGGAAATAGTTATGGTGAGAGAATCATTTTCACACCCGGATGATTTTAAAAGTGGGGTTGCACAAGAGTCAATTTTGGGGCCGCTGCTGTCTTTATTGAAACTAATGATTTGGATAAGCACAGAACTAATAAACTGGTTAAGTTTTCAGATGACACTAAATTACAGAGATGGACTAATAACATTCAGGCAGCAGAATCAATACAGGTAGATCTAAACAAAATCCTGATGTGGGCAGATAAATAGAGGTGCAATTTAATGTAAGTACATATAAAATATTACATATAGGAAGTAGAAGTATAAGGTATAAACATACAGAGGGCGTCTGAGTAAGATTGTGCATTGTATGAGAAGGATTTGAGTCTCCTGGAAGACATCACTATCAACATCTAGGCAATGCACTGAAGCAATTCGGAAGGCTAATATTATGTTCGGCTATATAAGGCGCTCAGAGGAGATCAGAGCTGGAGATATCTCCTTAAACTGTTTAATGCACTTGTGAGGCCACGCTTTGTGAACTGTGCACAATTCCAATCTCCATATTTTGTAAGAGATGTGAAGGCGCTGGAAAGAGATCAGAGAAGGGCGACTACTCTCATTGCAGGACTGCTGGGTGTGAGCTCTGCAGAAAGATTGAAATTATTAAATCTATTTGGCCTATGTTGATATAAAATGAGAGGAGATTTGATAGAAGTGTTCAGAATCATTTTTGGTAGAGGTAAGTAGGATGCCAACTGCGACTTCAAAATTAATCCATCAACAAGGAAACGTGGACGCTGCTTCAAGGGAGATTTGGGATTAACAACAGAATGCAATTCTTTACAGACTGATTTGACAGATCCGCACTGAACTCAACACTCTCACAAGAAGAATAGGCTGACAGGGTCAGCATGAACCCCACTCTCACACAGTATCGGAGACTGACAGGTACAGAATGAAACCCCACGCTCTCACGCTGTACCAGAGACGAGGAGATACAGGAGGAACACCACAGCCCCGCACCTGTTTCTGGCTGTCTTTCTGCCTGCTTGACTTGTCTATTTGTCAGCTGGCCTATCGGCCTCTCTCCTTCTCTCTCTCTCTGTCTTACTTCTAACAATGTACCTCACGGCTTGTCTTTCTCTCGTTCATTTCCAGCCACCATGCACCTATTCATCTGCCAATTTCCAGTATTTTTTTTTGCTATTATTTAACAGTCTGCCCATTTGAAGATTGAAATCTGTATTCTCGATTTCTTTTGACCTTAGCCACATTTGAGATACCCGTTAAAGTCTGTTAGATCAGCAACATGACACACAAAATGCTGGACGAACTCAGCAGAGTTCCTTGTGTTGCCTTGGATTTCTAACATCTTCAGATATTCTCGTGTTTGAACATTAGCAACGTGTTTATTTTACCGTTTCCTTCCTGATCTTGGTCTCCCTTTTTCTTTGTTCGAATCTGTGTTTCTGTATTTCGAATTATATTGACTTCGTTACTTACATTCTTCACATACATGTGAAGTAAAGATCTTTACATTATGTATCTGTCTAAATGTGCATTGTGCAATTTATAGTAACTTAGACTAAATAGTATGTATAACAAGACAGTCAGTGTAACATAGAAATAAATTCGTACAATTGTTTCTCCATGTCTGTGTGTGTGTGTGTGTGTGTGTGTGTGTGTGTGTGTGTGTGTGTGTGCCTGTGAGGTGTGCCTGTGAGTGTCACCAGGAAGAAGCTGAAGGACTAAAGGACAGTTCAAAATGGGAAACTGCAGGGACAGAGGCTGGGATCGGTCAGTGTCGCTGGTCTCCGTTCAGAGATGAATAATTAGACATCAAAAAGATGAAATCTGTAAGTGCAGCTGCTTCGTGACAAAGCTCAGTCTTTGAAAGTAAATCTACCGGCCTATTCCCACAAGAGACGTTGCTGAAGTAATGCCAAAGAATTTTGATGTATTTGTCTCCAATCGCCCCAATATTTACAATAGAGAAAATAGTATTGAATTAAAGTGTTTGTTTAAGCAGCTGTAACTGAGAAAGTTAGTGAGGTGTATAACCGTATCTCTGGAGACAGATCCTCTGTATAAATCAGGGCCGCTTGGAATGCATCAGCTGTCTGCCGGGGCTGTGTGTTCAGGAGCAACAGAAATCACAGATTCTCACTGAAATGGTGTATCCGATCATCCGGCGCATAGAAGATGTTTACTATCCTTTTATTTCAGCCTTTGGAATTCCCGGTAAGCCGCAGTGTCAGCTGCCGTGGCCGGATGTTGAAGCTTAATCTCAATGATGTGATTGATTCTGCCGCTGGTTTAAACTCGCAGATTCCAGTCCCAGTATTCCGCATTTCAGGAGTGGAGTGGAAACACCGGGACTATAGATGCTGGGATTTCTATCTGAAAACAAACCGCTGCAGGAAATCAGCGAATTGGCCATTTCTGTGGGACTGAGCGGGTCAGGCAGCGTTCTTCCAGCGGTTTGTGATTTATAATGTGATGTTCGGCTCTCTGCTTTTGGACTTATAGCAACTGCACAGCATTTCCAAAGATTGTATTCATACAGCCAGGGGAGCTTATGCCAATTGATCATCTGCATTTGAATGTGAGTGATTGTCTACTTCGGAGCATCAATCAAACCATCCACTGTAGTAACACTTCAGCAAATGTGAGGAGTTCCGTGTTGTAACACGAAACTGTCGTGTATTTTGAGTAAATGTCTTCGATATGACTGAGGATAAAGCAGTTGATGGACAACACAATAAAGTCGATACTGAGTCAATTAACACAACCGACGTGGTGCTTCATAGTTATCAATACTGTGAAAGGTTTTATATTATATCTACATCGGACACCGTTGCAGACATCTCACTACGGCACCGAATTTGAATTTCTCTCCCCTGCTTCCGTATGATGAATTCAGTGGGAGGTGTCATGTCTGTCTGTGAGGCTGTGTCAGACTGCGATGTATCTGTTGAAATCAGTCCATGTTCTGTTGTAAAGTCAGTGAGGTGGCAAATGCTGGAATGGGAAGCAAACTCTGGGAACGCTGGTAACACTAAGCCCCAAGCAGCTTGTATGGAGACAGAAACCAGTCAACACTCGTGTCAGGGGTCACCCTGAGAACAGTTCTGAGGGGAGATATTTTTTCCACGTATTCTGTTTTGCCTGGATGAGTGTTTGCAACATTTCCTGTTTTTTTTTTTCCGTCTTTCGGCTGTTCTGTCGCTCACAGGGAGCGCCATGGAAGTTAATGGTTGTCTAATGGAAGACCCCGCCATCAGCGTCCGAATTTATTCAATTCATCCAGACGAGACGCGGAAGGCGACGGTAGAAAATGTTCCATCCAGTATTGACTCTGAGGAGGTAGTTTCTCAATTTTAGATTTCGGCTGCTACTACACACTTCGGCCATCAGTAAGGAATCCGTATTCAGATCAAATTGACTGTATTTTACAGTGTAAACTCCCTCTCTGTCTCCGGCAGCTCTGCGCCCACTCTCGACCCTCCCACCGCTAAATGCAACAATAAAGTGGAAATATTACAGGAACCGCTCAAACTGCTGCATTGGCTTCCGCTCTGTATTTTCTCAACTTGCTGTTCCCTCTCTTTCTTCCAGCGAACTTGGTGGCAATTGTGATCCTGTCCCGGGGAAAGTGCGGTCTCTCCAAATGTGTCACTCGTTACCTGGTGGGAATGGCAGCGGCCGATCTCCTGGTCGTTATCTCCGATCCGCTGCTTGGGTGGTCTGCTCGGATTTATTTCCCCCGATCATTCCTGCGAATTACTCCTGTGTGCAGACTCCGTCTATGGTTGATTTTTGCGAGCACTGTGAGCTCAGTCTGGCTGACTGTCGCTTTCACCGTCGATCGATTTGTGGCTATTTGCTGTGAGAAGCTGAAAACAAGATATTGCACCGAGAGAACGGCGGCTTTGGTTATCGGGACAGTGAGTGTGCTGGCCTGTTTGGAGACAGTGCCGTGGTGCTTTATATTCGGGCCCACAGAAATAATTAATGGTGTCGCCTGGTATCGTGTTCCTACACGGAGCTTCACAAACTCGCCCTCATGGGCTGCATTTGAGATATTTCACCGCATTTTAATTCCTTGTCTCCCTTTCTTTCTGATCTTGCTGTTCAATATTCTGACTGTCAGGCGGATTCTAGCTGCCAGTCGAGCCCGCAGGGGGCTCCGGGGACAAAAGAGTGGATAACATGACAAGGACCGGGAGTTGGAGAACCGACGCAAATCCATCGTTTTGCTCTTCAGCATAACCGGTAGTTTCATATTGTTGTGGGCGACACAGGTGGTATTTTCTATCTACAGACGGATTTCAGTGAGTTTTGTTTATGCTGTCACGGATCCCCGTTATATCATAGAAGTGACATCGGACATGCTGCAGGTTCTCAGTTCCTGCACCAACACGTGTATTTACGCCCTGACTCAGAGCAAATTGCGAGAGGAACTCAAGAATGCGCTGAAATACCCACTGAATCGTATTTTGAATTGGACATGAACGCTGTATTACAATTCAGCTGCCTTCATGCTTCCTATTGTATTCCCCTACTTGTGGGAAAATGGAAACAACCTGATGAACAGGGTTACAAAACAAACACGAGAAAATCTGCTGATGCTCGAAGTACAAAACCACTCATAATCAAATCCCGATGAAGGGTCTCGGCCCGAAACGTCGACTGCTTCCTCTTTTGCACACACAAAACTCTGGATGAACTCTACAGATCCCGCAGCATCAGTGGAAAAGAGTAGAATCTCGACGTTTCGTGCCATGTCCCTTCATCATATTCCTGTCAACTGTTTACTTTTTTTTTTCAATTTGGCGTATGTTCCTTTAGAGTCACAAAACGGCTCTTTACGGCTGATCCCGACGGCATCACTGGCTTCACAATCCCAGAGAAATCTTCTTTACACTTCACGTCCCGCCCTGTTAAATTGAAGTTTGAGGCGAACCTGTTACCCCTACTTCCCGATTCTGATAAAACTGCCTGATCTTGGAGTATATTTTCGACTGCAGCAACCACTTCTGCTCCCATCATAACTCCACCATTCTTCACCCTCTTTTTTCTCTTCCTTCTCTACTTGAATGTTCTCGTTCTCACTGCCAACTTGAGCTATCTTCCTGTAACAGAATTTACTTTAAAAAAAATGAAGACGAAGCACCGTTACGTTCACTTGAGGCTGTGTGAAAGATAGAGAGATAGAGGAAGTGAGCGCGAGGGCTCAAGGCGCAAAGGAGCGAACGAATGAGACATCGGGAGGAAAGGGCGCGAGGGGGAGGGTGCCATGGAGATGAGACTAGAGTGAGCGGGAGCGAGAGCGCGTGAGGGAGAATGTGCGGGAGAGGGCACGCGCGAGGTTGAGCGCGAGGGAGAGGGCGCGAAGGAGAGCACGTGAGGGAGAGGGCGAGGGATAGAACACAAGGAATATGTCGCGAGGGTGAGCGTGAGGGAGAGAAAGGGAAAATAGAATGAGAGAGAGAGAGAGAGAGAGAGAGATAGTGAAGCGACTGAGACATCGTGAGGGGGACAGTCCCCTCTTACATTTACACACTTTGTTCAGCGGTCGTGGAGCATACGAAACTTGGACCACCAGTAAGTGTCCACAGCAGGGATGATTGATAGTTCGTGGCCTAGGTAGGAGATGAGTGATACAGCTCTCGTTACATACACATGCAGGTCATCTCCTTGAGTGATTATGCAGAAAGCTTGAAGTTAATAACTCATCTCCTTCCACCCTAGGACCGACTTATCAATCACCCCTGCTGTGGACACTCTCTAGAGGTCTATGTTCCGTATGTTCCACGACCGCTGAACTAAGTGCGTAAATGTAGGAGGGGACTATGTTGAAAATTAAATGTGCTAGGTTTTCTAAAATTGACTCCTTGTACCATAGGCTCGAACTTATCAATCACCCCTCTAAGTACCCTGAGCTGAATAAAAGAAAGAATAAAATGAATTAATTTCCAAGCAATTTTCATTACAAAGAGCCTATCTGAAGGCACATTAATATACAGGATGGAGGGATATAAATCACATAGAGCAAAACACTTTCACGGGGAGGGGGGGCGGTGGTGGGTAGGGAGACAGTCAGGAGCATGTGTGTAAATAAGTGAGATTGCAGGAAGTTGCGTTACCTCCATCATGCCATGGCCAAGGATGTCTCTGAGAAGTTTCAGGCCATTCTGAAACTGCAGAGTGAACATCCAGAGATCGTGGTATTTATCAGAACTAACAGCAGATAGACAACGTTTTGCGAAGAAAAATTAGGGAGTTGGGAAGAAAGTTAAGAAATAAGAACTCTGGGGTGGTGATTTTAGGATTACCTCAGTGTCACGTGCTTGCGAGGTAAGAGTTGGTAAGTCGGTACAGTTAAACGTGTGGCTAACTATCTGGTGCAAGAGGGAGGGCATCAGGAACACTGAACAGTGGCTGTCTTCCAGGATAAGTGGGACTGGTGTAAGAAAGATGGGTTACAGTGATGTGGAAGTAATATTCTCACAGGGAAGATTGCTGGAGCCACACTGATGATTTTTATCATGTGCCATGTGGAGGAAGCGATGGGATCAAGAGCTACAAGTCAGTAATTAGCATTGAACGGATGGTAGAGATGAGGTCGAGGAATCCAAAATGGAAGTCAAGATGGGGCCACGTTAATGAGTACAGCGGCACCGAAGGGCAGAAGTGAGTTTATTTCATTGCAATGTGTAGATGTCATGGTCCGGTCCGTCAAGTCCGTTTTCTGGATCACGGACTGGTCCGTGGAATCAGGACTACGGGTCTTCCAGCTGTCCCTCGTTTGGTTCAGTTAATCATAGACACCGTATTCCCATCTTGGGGCTTGGAATATAAGTGGCCTTGGGGTCCAGTGTGTGCTGCTGGTTTGTCTCGTCAATCCCCTCGGAGCAAACTGCTGATGGAAGGCGAATGAAACCATTCGTGATCTCTCGGCCTGGTTGGAGGACCACGGCTTCATGGAGCCTTGTTGCCACTCGTCGGAGCAGTCATCGTGGTATGGATTTGGCCGCTTCTGTAGCTAGCCAAGATTGCTGGCTGCCCTGAGACTCAGAGCCACCCCGGATTGAGCTCCTTTCCCGTCCTTTGCCTCCGTTGGGTAAACCAGGCCATTTGCTAACTGTGTTATGATTTTCAAGGAACTACGTACCTGTACCCGAAGATCTCGCTGTTCACTAACACTCCCCATGACACTGTCATTCACTGTTCATGTCCTGGCCCGCTTTAACTTTCCAGAATCCATCACTGTGCACTTGTCTGTCTGTAACACCACCTCTCCGTTTCTCTCCACCAAACAACCACACAGAAATAAATGTCCATCAGCAATTCACTGCACCTGTCAGCTGTTTGTGTCTAACTTGTACAAGACAACACCTGGACCACTGTGTACTTCACTCATGTGCTCTATCTCTCCATATAAATAATAGTCTGCCTTTTGATTCTTTCCACCACTGAACACGCTGTAACTGTTTACCACATTAAACTGCATTTTCCAAGTATTCCCTCTTTTACCCAACCTCTCTATATCCTGTTGCAGAGACCAAATGTCCCGTCACAACATAAACCCCATGACATTCTCTGTCACTGACAGGCAGCCTTGGAACCCTCACACTCTGACCCCTCGTTCGGGTGATTGATATCGGTTGTGAATATTTGACGACCCTCAGTTACCCCTGCTCCCTTAGACAGCCCGTTACCACCGTAACCTCCGCCAATCCCCCCATGATTGTAATATTGATAGTATATAATAGAGGGTCCAGAACTGTTTCAGGGGATATTCCAGTAGTTACATCCTCCCATCCTGAAACAATTGAGCTTCTGTCTTCCATGTGAAAACCAGTCTTTTACCCTTGTTAACCCGTCTTGTGATTTCTGGTGTCTTGCACTAGCCTTTCATGTGGCACCTTGTTAGATGCCTTCTGAAAATCTAAGTCTACCACATCTAGAGGTTCCCTTCTAACGTCTAGAAATACTCGTTTCATGTTAATCAAACATGAATTGTTTTTCACTCAATGAGCTGACAGGGTCTCAAATTGGGTTACAGATAGACACATAGGCGATGAAACCTCTTGGAACACTGGCCTTCATCAGTCAATGCTCTGAGGATAGAGGTTGAGGTGTTGTGTTGCAGTTTTATAAGGTGTGAGGTCACATTGCAATATTGTGTTTAATTTTGGTCACACTGTTACCGGAAATATTCCATTAAGTTTGAAATAAGGCAAGGAAACTTACAAGGTTTATATTGGGTCGCAAATGGCAGAGTTATGAGCAGTTTAGGATTGTTTTCCATGGAATGTGAGAAAGTGAGGGGCAATATTATAGAAGTGTATGAAACAACGGAAAACGCAGATAGTGTGAATGTACAGAGACTTTTTAACAGAGATGTGGAATCCACAACTAGAGGGCACCAGATGGTGAGAGGGCAGAGAGCGAATAGGAATCTGTTGCTCTATGTCTTTCATTCAGATGGTGGTCAGTTTCACACATCACGCCCACTGGGGCAAAGACCACTGACCCGAGTTCTTTGTACTGTGCCAGTGTTTCAAACTCTCCCCCAGGTGCAGCCAGTCTTCATGGTGGATACATCCTTTCTCATGGATAAAGTCTTTGGAACTTCTGTAGCTCTTTTGTTTTGTGGGATTAGGTTGCTGGGATTTGCATCCGGGTTTAGGACATTGCTGGAACATTGAATATGTTGGAATACCGATGTCCCACTCTCCGTTGGCCTGCAATCATCTCCCTGCAATAGCTATAAGATCAAACACGTTTCTCACAATATAATACATTAATTCACCCTATTTACACTCGTCATAATTTGTATATATCTGTCAAATCTCCCATCATTCGCGTACGCTCCAGGGAATGAGGGTAAAATGCCTTGAGATTATTCTTGATCCTGCTCACTAAGGACGTTTTATATCCCCTCTTTGCCTTTCTAATCACCTGTTTGATCAATTCTCAACTATATTTGCATTCAGTGATGCTGAAGACCGATCCATCTCCCTGAATATATTTAATTGTGCTGTAGAAGGCTCTAGTAGCACAGATCTGCTTGCATATGCAGCTACTTCCTGTGACCATATTCAATTTTCTCCTCACAATCTGGTTTTACACTGAGACCAACTGTACCCTCGCCATCCAGCTGCTGTGTCTGAGCAGGGCGCACTGCACTATTCTTGGTCCCGGGGAAGAACTGTCATCACTTTCACCGACGCTTCAAGTGTTTCTTTGTAGAGTGGAAAATAATTTCGCTATAATTCTTGAGCAGAGCTGGGAACAGTAAAACCAGGAAATCCTTTTCGCATGTACCCAGTGTGTGAGAGTGTTTGTCTAGAGTGCTGTCTTTCAGTTCTGTTGTGCATATACCATTGGGAATTGGTGGATGTGTTAAAGTGCAGGTGGAGCTGGAAGATGAGGGGCCGCTCTCTGCAGTCCTTCACTCTGACTCTGTCTCATCCTCTTCCCATGTCTGTCTCTCTGCACCTGAGTCGGGCAGTTCGAGGTGCTGTATATAAGAGGAGACAGCTGCCGTCAGTTTGTCACTGAGCATCCATCTAAGTGAAGCAGCATCATGTCTGGTGGAGGGAAAGAAGGCAAAGGACTGGGAAAAGGTGCAGCAGGCAACTTAAAGTGTGCCGTGCTCATATCCAGTGGAACATCCAACGAGCATTTTGCCCCCAGGCTGCTCCTGCCACATTTCAGGCAGAACTGCAGCAGTACATGCTGAGGGGACACAGTGAGCCCTGATGAAGCCATGCAAGTGCTTAGTGCTGAAGGACAGTGGGGTAGTATTTTTCTGCTACTGATGAATGAGGGGCTGGTTTGGGTGAAGAATCCCCTCAATTATTGCTGTTGTAAACCATCCCTGAGCAGCAATGTTACTGATTGACGTGTAGTAAAGTAATAGAACACTACTCAGAGCAGTGACTTTCAATGGCAGCAATGAAAAGGATTTGTATAGCATATTCTTGCAACTTTTATTGTGAATTAATTTTGCTTTGTTAATGATCTGCAACCGACTGTCAACCTGTAGAATGATGTGAGGGCAGATGTGCATAATCCAGCTCTCATCAGCCTCATCAGAAAGTTCATATCTGCGTTGTAATCTATTCTCCACTCTGTGGCCCTATTCCCCAAATGATCAGGGTCTCCCTGTGATCTATAATATCCTTCATGAACTGGTATTTCAATCTCTAAGATTCTGGACCCCATGCCAATTTGCTCGTGGCTCAGGTGATAATACAAAGATTACCATCATTGTTCTACATTTTAATTTTGTCCCTTGCTGCCCAAATTCCATTAAAAGATCCTCTTTCCTCGATCTACCTATGTCGTCAGTATCCTCATGGACCACCACAGCTTGACCTTTACCCTCCCACTGCAAGTTCCTCTGCAGGGCAGATTAGATGTCGACACCCGGGCACCAGGCAAACAACACAGCCAGACTGTGCTACAAGTTCTTCGACCATATCCAGTATATATCAGTAAGCAGAGGCTACAGCATGCTCAGGGGTAACCTGTAGGCTAGTGGTGGGAAGGAGCGCCTTCCATCTGCTTTATTTGGTATGTCTGCATATAAATAATTCCAGCCATTGTACATTGGAGTAGTCGATAAGAACCTAAACTAAGAAAAGAGGTGCAGCTTGTATTCAGTGATGCAGACAATGAAACACACTGGGGAATATAAAAATAGCGAGTCTGCATCACTTACAGCTTTACACAGCTGCTACTTATTCTGATCTCGCATATTGCCAAGAATATAAGAAACATAATTTTTAAAATATCCCGCATGGAGGTAAACATACGTATCACGTAGTTAAACACTCAAAAATATTGTGCAGAATGCAGCAAATAAAATTCAGGTTTATGTTGTTTCAAGCAGGTTGTTCACAACAAAGAGAATTATTGCGCATCACAAATCAGATTAATTACAGCCAGAAATAGATGCAGTTAACCCGTTGTAGTTCAGCAATGCAGAAATATGGGATACACCACATGTTGGTAAAAACAGAAAATGCCTGGGTGCTTCATCTTTTTTTTTTTGCGTTTTAATGTCCTTTTTAACGGAGTTCCTTGGAGTGTTCTTTTGTCTTCATCCTGTAGTTTTTGCGTCAACACTGACTAACAAGCAATTGGACCTGCCATATACCGGTGTATTTTTACTACAGTCAATTGAAACATCCTGAATGCACACAGTGATCTCCATTTAACTAATTATACGACCTCTAAAACCAATTCGCTGTACCTGTGATGGTTTGGTGTGTCATATTAAAGGGGTGAATACTTATACAATGGATTATTTTCATTTTATTACTTTGCAGATATCATTTTCATTTGGACACGAAATAGTCTTTTTGTTATTCAGTGTCAAAAAAGCTATATTAAACCACTGTGAATCAATGTTGAAAACAATAAAATCTGACAACTTCGAAAGGGGGTATGAATACTTTCTTAGGGGATGTAACGTGGGACAGTTGTTGTCCTTGATCCTAATGGTGTGTGTTCTCACTCCTTTTTCGTCTGCTGCCCAATGGAAGGTGTGAGAAACATAGAAACATAGAAAATAGGTGCAGGAGTAGGCCATTCGGCCCTTCGAGCCTGCACCGCCATTTATTATGATCATGGCTGATCATCCAACTCAGAACCCCGCCCCAGCCTTCCCTCCATACCCCCTGACCCCCGTAGCCACAAGGGCCATATCTAACTCCCTCTTAAATATAGCCAATGAACTGGCCTCAACAGTTTCCTGTGGCAGAGAATTCCACAGATTCACCACTCTCTGTGTGAAGAAGTTTTTCCTAATCTCGGTCCTAAAAGGCTTCTCCCTCTATCCTCAAATTGTGGCCCCTCGTTCTGGACTTCCCCAACATCGGGAACAATCTTCCTGCATCTAGCCTGTCCAATCCCTTTAGGATCTTATACGTTTCAATCAGATCCCCCCTCAATCTTCTAAATTCCAACGAGTCCAAGCCCAGTTCATCCAGTCTTTCTTCATATGAAAGTCCTGCCATCCCAGGAATCAATCTGGTGAACCTTCTTTGTACTCCCTCTATGGCAAAGATGTCTTTCCTCAGATTAGGGGACCAAAACTGCACACAATACTCCAGGTGTGGTCTCACCAAGGCCTTGTACAACTGCAGTAATACCTCCCTGCTCCTGTACTCGAATCCTCTCGCTATAAATGCCAGCAAACCATTCGCCTTTTTCACCGCCTGCTGTACCTGCATTCCCACTTTCAATGACTGGTGTATAATGACACCCAGGTCTCATTGCACCTCCCCTTTTCCTAATCGGCCACGATTCAGATAATAATCTGTTTTCCTATTTTTGCCACCAAAGTGGATAACTTCACATTTATCCACATTAAATTGCATCTGCCATGAATTCGCCCACTCACCCAACCTATCCAAGTCACCCTGCATCCTCTTAGCATTCTCCTCACTGCTAACACTGCCACCCAGCTTCGTGTCATCCGCAAACTTGGAGATGCTGCATTTAATTCCCTCATCCAAGTCATTAATATATATTGTAAACAACTGGGGTCCCAGCACTGAGCCTTGCGGTACCCCACTAGTCACCGCCTGCCATTCTGAAAAGGTCCCGTTTATTCCCACTCTTTGCTTCCTGTCTGCTAACCAATTCTCCACCCACACCAATACCTTACCCCCAATACCGTGTGCTTTAAGTTTGCCCACTAATCTCCTGTGTGGGACCTTGTCAAAAGCCTTTTGAAAATCCAAATATACCACATCCACTGGTTCTCCCCTATCCACTCTACTAGTTACATCCTCAAAAAATTCTATGAGATTCGTCAGACATGATTTTCCTTTCACAAATCCATGCTGACTTTGTCCGATCATTTCACCGCTTTCCAAATGTGCTGTTATCACATCCTTGGTAACTGACTCCAGCAGTTTCCCCACCACCGACGTTAGGCTAACCGGTCTATAATTCCCCGGTTTCTCTCTCCCTACTTTTTTAAAAAGTGGGGTTACATTAGCCACCCTCCAATCCTCAGGAACTAGTCCAGAATCTAACGAGTTTTGAAAAATTATCACTAATGCATCCACTATTTCTTGGGCTACTTCCTTAAGCACTCTAGGATGCAGACCATCTGGCCCTGGGGATTTATCTGCCTTCAATCCCTTCAATTTACCTAACACCACTTCCCTACTAACATGTATTTCGCTCAGTTCCTCCATCTCACTGGACCCTCTGTCCCTTACTATTTCTGGAAGATTATTTATGTCCTCCTTCGTGAAGAGAGAACCAAAGTAATTATTCAATTGGTCTGCCATGTCCTTGCCTGAGAATGACAGGGGTGGGAAGAGTTTGATTATGTTATCTGCTTTCCCAGGGCAGCGGGGAATACAGCCGGAGTTAATGGAGTGGAGGAAAGTTTCTGTGACAGACTGGACTGTGTTCTCAAAGTACTCCTCTGATATGACTTGCAAATTGCCACACCTCACTCATTTATACTCAAAAACATTTACCATTTTTCAGCCTACTCACCAGGATGATAAGCATCCGTTCTATCAGAATGAGGTTCATTATCGACGGCATGTGTTGTGAATTTTGAACTGTTACCATCAGTTAGGAAGTACAGAAGCCTGAAGACACAGGCTGGGCGATTCAGGAACAGTTTCTTCCCCTCTGCCATCCGATTCCTAAATGGACTTTGAACCCTTGGACACGACCTCAGTTTTCAATTAAATATTATTTCTATTTATTCATGATTTTTATCGGTTCAATATACGTATACTGCAATTGATTTACTTATTCATTACTATTATTATTGTCATTATAATAATATTATTTTATTTTATTTTTCTTCTATATTATGTATTGCTATGAACTGCTACTGCTATGTTAATAAAGTTCACGACAAAATGCTAATGATCATAAACATGATTCTGCTTCTGATTCTGATTTGGTAACTTACGAGAAGCGGTTCAATCGTTGTCCACGGGAATGGTACTGGAGGATTGGAGGAAGGCAAATGTTGTCCCCTTGTTCAAAAAAGGTAATAGGTATAGTCCGGGTAATTATAGACCAGTGAGCCTTACGTCTGTAGTGGGAAAGCTGTTGGAAAAGATTCTTAGAGATAGGATCTATGGGCATTTAGAAAATAATGGTCTGATCAGGGACAGTCAGCATGGCTTTGTGAAGGGCAGATCGTTTCTAACAAGCCCGACAGAGTTCTTTGACGAGGTGACCAGGCATATAGATGAGGGTAGTACAGAGGATGTAATCCATATGGAATTTAGTAAGGCATTTGACAAGTTTCCACGCAGTAGGCTTAATCAAAAAGTCAGAAGGCATGGGATCCAGGGAAGTTTGGCCTGGTGGATTTAGAATTGGCTTGCCTGCAGAAGACAGAGGGTCGTGGACGGGGTACATTCAGATTAGAGGATTGTGACTAATGGTGTCTGACAAGGATCTGTTCTGGGATCTCTACTTTTCGTGATTTTTATTGACGACCTGGATGTGGGGGTAGAATGGCGGGTTGGCAAGATTGCAGACAACACAAACACTGGTGCTGTCGTAGGTAGTGTAGAAGATTGTCGCAGATTGCAGAGAGACATTGATAGGATGCGCAAGTGGGCTGAGAAGTGGCAGATGGAGTTCAACCCGGAGAAGTGAGAGGTGGTCCACTTTGGAAGGACAAACTCCAAGGCAGAGTACAAAGTAAATAGCAGGATACTTGGTAGTGTGGAGGAGCAGAAGGATAAGGGGTAGATGTCCACAGATCCCTGAAAGTTGCCTCACAGGTGGATAGGGTAGTTAAGAAAGCTTGAGGAGTGTTAGCTTTCATAAGACGAGGGATAGAGTTTAAGAGTCGCGATGTCATGATGCAGCTCAATAAAACTCCTGTTAGGCCACAATTGGAGTACAGTGTACAGCTCTGGTCGCCTCACTATAGGAAGGATTTGGAAGTATTGGAAAGGGTACAGAGGAAATTTACCAGGATGCTACCTGGTTTAGAGAGCATGCATTATGATCAGAGATGAAGGGAGTGAGGGCTTTACTATTTGGAGAGAAGGAGGATGAGAGGAGATATGATAGAGGTGTACAAGATATTAAGAGGAATAGATAGAGTTAATAGCCAGCGCCTCTTCCCCAGGGCACTACTGCTCAATAGAAGAGGACATGGCTTTAAGTTAAGGGGTGGGAAGTTCAAGGTGGTTATTAGAGGAAGGTTTTTTACTCAGAGAGTGGTTGGTGCGTGGAATGCACTGCCTGAGTCAGTGGTGGATGCAGATACACTCGTGAAGTTTAAGAGACTACTACACAGGTATATGGAGGAATTTAAGGTAAGGGGTTATATGGGAGGCAGGGTTTGAGGGCCGACACAACATTGTGGGCCGAAGGGCCTGTAATGTGCTGTACTCGTCTATGATCTATGCTCTATGCTCTAAATCCAATACATGATGATATAGAAAGAAAAAAAATGTAAATCAATAATAGTAAGTATATATGCATACTTAAATGACCAAAAATAATGGAAATACAGAAATAGTATATATTATAAAAGCGAGGTAGCGTTCATTGGTTCAGTTTCGATTTAGGAATCGTATCGCAGAGGGGAAGAAGCTGTTCCTGAATCACTGAGAGTGCAGCTTCAGGTTTCTGTACTTCCTTCTTGCCACTAACAATGAGAAGAGAGCATGTCCTGGGTCATGGGAGTCCTTCATTATTGATGTTGTCTTTCTGATGCACTGATACTTGATGATGTCATGGATATTATGAAGCTAGAACCCAATACGGAGCTGAATAATTTTACCTCGTCTGAAAGCTTCTTCTGGTCCAGTAACCGCCCCACATCCCCACCAAAAAGCGATGCAGCCTGTCAGAATGCTCTACACCGTACATTCATAAAGGGTTTTGAGTGTTTTAGTTGAGAAACCACATCTCTTCGCATTCTGATGAAATATAGTTACTGTCTTGTGTTCTTTATATCTGCATTGTTATTTTGGGACCAGGATAGATACTCAGAGATCTTGACTCCAAGGGACTTGAAACTGCTCACTCTCTGCTTTTCTGATCCCAACGAGGATTGTTTTGTGTCTTACCCTTGTAATTGTTAAAGCCTTCTTCATTCTTTCATTAGTTTGAAGGTACTGATAAGAACGTACGGTCAAGTTCACAGTTTAGGAACCAATCTTGGAGAAAAATTGAATTTCAGTAGATTTGACTGGATCTAGCAGAGGTGGCGTTAGAATCTGTATGACAGAACATGAACAAATGGCAAGTGGAAGTTGTGTTTTTTTAGTGTGATTGCAGCTACTAGAGTCAGCATGTTCCTTTTAGGGTGAAGGGTAACCTGGCAAGTTTAAGGAACCTTGACCAACGAGCGATATAAAGGCTCCGGGTCCGGTCAAGAAATAAAGGAAAGATACTCTAGGTTTAGGAGATCAGAATCGGGCAAATCACTTGATAAGAACAAAAATATTAAGAATGCTCTTAATAGGGAAACCAGGTGGACGAAACAGTGTTATGTGATTGATCAGGCCGGTCAGGAAAATACCAGGAGATTCGACAGCTATATTAAGAGCAACAGTGTGGCTAGAGAGAGAGAGGCCCCAATGTGATCAGTAGGATCCCCGTGTCTTGAGGCCACAGGGAACGCATGGGGTGATGGATATTTCGCGGGTTTCCAGCTCGGACCAGGTTTCAATTTTAACTAATGTTGTGATGAAAAACCACACCATCTTCATCTGGTACCTGGACCCGGCTGGAACGTCAAGATGAGTTTATGCATTATATGCACTGGAAACGCACCAGGTTCTTTTACATTTAGAATGTTGAACATATATTTGAACAGGTATCTGGGCAGAAAAGGTTGAGGGGGACATGAGTCTAATACAATCTGATGGGCCCAGTTCAGATCAACAGCTTGGTTGGTGTGGATGCCGCGGTGATTCCAATGCTCATCCTGATGGTCTGTAAATACCTGCTCACATCATCCTCTCAGGCAGAGGGCTCTAAATTGTAAACTTCCTCTGAGTGAAACAGGGAAGTCTTTCTCAGTTCCCCCTTAAACCACACGCTCCTCTCCTTTAACCTCATGTTATACACTTTTCTGCCTGGAGTCAGAGAAAAAGACTCTTCAATGCAACTGATCATGCTTACATAAGCTAGTCCCATCTGCTTGCATTTAGCACATAAACGTCTGAACCAGTCCTATCCATGAACTGTTGGAATGTCTATTAATCCAGAGTTTGAACCCCCGTCTGCCCGGTTCTTTTGTAGCTTTATCAGCATAAACATCATTATGTGTTTTTCCTCATGTTCCCTTTAATCTTCCTCCACTCAGCTTCATTCTCTGCCCTACACTCTCTGCCCTACATTCTCTGTTCTGCTGAAGGTCCTCCCCAATCTTCAGTGTTCTTTCCCTACCACATGCTTCTTATTGTTTCAGTGAAACCCTGACTGCCCCTTCACGTCCACGAATCCCTGAATTTGCTGACCCTACCTTTCGCCCTTACGGGAATACAGTGAAGTGGAACACTCAATACTTCACTCTGAAATGACTCCCATTTTCCAAACATAGATTTACCTACAGGTAGCATTTTCACGTACGCACTTGCGGGATCCGGCCGGTGGTCATGGAATGTGCCTTAATTTCCAGGCTATTCTTAACTTTCTGTCCCATTCCAGCTTAATAGCATTTTTCCTATAAATGCGTGACAGAACTGTGCACAAAACCTTCAGGTCTCAACAATGACTTATACATTTACAACATGAAATCCATGTCCCAGACTGATTTGAAGCATCTTAAATTCTATGCTGACTTGTCTCAAACTGTCACTTTATCCAACGCCCTGCCCTATACCAAGCAGGACTATCAATCTACTGGCATAAAAAGCTCTCCTGGATGCACTTCAGAGGTTCCACTTCTTATCCTTTTACACAAAGTTGATTCAGCTATTTTTGTTGAAATGCCCGGTCGCTGTAACGCTGTTCCCATGACATTTCTATGATTTAGCAACAGATCTGTTCCTCAATCTCTCAACAACTACTGGGAGATTTACAGTATAATTCCTGCAAAATGATTGCTATTTTATTTGTTTCTAAACTCTACTCACACAGCGTTATATGAATAATCTTCTGAGCAACCTCACAAAACCTTTCATTACTGTAGATGTTAATGTTACCGAGCGATAGTTATTAAGGCAAATCACATTATTCTTCTCAGGTACTGGTATAATTGTCGCCTTTATGAAACAATTGGAAACCTCTGCCTGTAACAATGAGAGGTTGAAATGTCCTTGAATTCTCCCGTCAATTGCTTGGCACAGGTTTCCAGAGCCTTACCAGGTACTCCATCGTGACCTTTTGCCTGGTAAGGGTTCACTCTCTTCAAAGACAGCTATCATCGGTCTCTGAGACAGAGATCACCGAGTCATCAGATGCAGCAGGGGACTTCGTGCTTTCAAAATGGGCATAGAAGGCGTTGAGTTCATCTGCTAGTGAAGCATCACTGACATTCATAGCATTGGGTTTCGCTTTGCAGGATATTGTGTCATGCAACCCCTGCCAGAGTTGTCGTACATCCATCGTCACCTTCAATCGCTTTCGAATTTGTCTCTTCGCCCTTGAAATAGCCCTATGCAAATCATACCTGGTTTTCTGGTACAGGCCTAGATCACCAGAGTTGAATGCCGCAGATCTACCCTTCGGCAGGCAACGTTAGGCAACGTGCAGTCCTTCAGTCCTCCATTCCTTGTATTTTTAAACGTTGCCTCTGTGGTAAAATGTAACTCCTTTCTCTGTTTGCATTTGTACTCAATTATTAGCCTGTTCATACTTACATTCCTGTTTCACGATCATCTGCTTGTAAACCTGCTGGGTCATTCCCAGGTCTGTCATACTGTTTCCCAGTATATGGAACAAATCATAGAAGATACAGAAACGGTACGTTTGGCCAATACTATCGCGCCAAACCAACTGAAAAGTAAATCAGTAAATCCCCAAAAACTAATCCCTCTGACCTACACAATGTCCACCTCCCTCCATCCTCCTCATGTTGTGTACCTATCTAAATGTGCTGTAAAACACCCTCATTTAACACCACCACTGCAGCACACTGAGTATAAAAACATACACTCACATCTCCTTTCAAACTACCCCAGCTCAACTTCAATGTATTGGATATTTCTACCATGTGATAAAGAATCTCCATGTCCACTCGATCTGCACCTCGCATAAAGTTATAAACCTGTATCTGCTCTCACCTCAGCTTCTGCTACTCCAAAGAAAACAGCCCAAGACTGTCAGGACACTTATGTTAGCAAACGCCCTTGGAACCAGAAAACATCCTGGTAAACTTATTTGGCTTCTTCTCCAATGTCTCAAAAGCCATCCAAAACTGGGACAACCAAAACTATATACAATACTCCAGATGTGGGGAAACTGGAATTTTTTTAAAGCTGCAACATCACCTCTTGAACTTTGAGCTCAATAACTCAGCTAATAAGAGGAAGCATTTGATAAGCATCTTAACCGCAGATCGACCCTAATAGTCACTTTCAAAGAGCTGTAAACTTAGTCCTCAAACCTCTCTGCCAGGCAAAACTGTTAATGGTCTTCCCCTTAAACTTCACTCCTTGCTTCTGGCTACCAAGGTGCAACACTTCACATTTATCAGCGTTTAGTTCCATCTGATATTCCTCTGTCCTCATGTGCGCATGATCTACTTTGCGCTGTATTCTTTGCCAGTCGTCTTCACTATCCACAGGTGCACCAACCTTGGTATCATTCAGAAACATACTAAAGCACGTATCTACATTTTCATCCTGGTCATTTTAATATTTCACAGATAGCTGTGGTCCCAGTACAGATCCCTGCAGAACACCACGAATTAGAGACCTCCAGCTTGAATAAATCTCTTCAAACACTGTCTTTAATCGAGAGGGACTTTGCTACATGCTTTAGTAAATCCATGTAGACGACATCATCAGCTCTACCTTCATCTATGTCTTTCGTCAATTTATCAGAAAACTCAAGTTGTGAAGATAGGACCTGCCTCACACGAAGGCACGATGGTTCTCCCTTATTTGGCCCTGACTTCCAAAAGCTCATACTGTATATCCAATCTCGAAGATGTTTCCCCAGCAATTGTTTGTACAACTGACGTGAGACCTACCGATCTACAGTTTTCTGCATTTTCCATTGTTCCTTGCTTACATACAGGTTTAACATTCGCCATTAACACGTCCTCTGGGTCTTTGTCTGCGTCTAGGAAAGATATGAAGCTACTGGTGAAGGCCCCAGCAATCTCGTCTCTTGCTTCACTAAAAAAAACTGGCGTAAACCCCATCAGGCCCCAGGATGTTATTAACCGTAAAACTCATTAGGAGACGCAATACTCGCTCCTCCTTGACTTCCAAACTTCCTAACGTATTTATACATGCAGCACTGTCGACAACTCCACATCTCTTCCCTTTGGTAAATACCGAAGCAAAGTACTTATCGTGTATTTCACTCATATTCTCCGGATCCAAGCAGATGCTCCCCTTTATCCATGAGAGGTCCCTCCCTCTCCCACGTTATCCTCTTGCTATGATATGTGTTTCGATGCCCTTTTTTTTAGTTCTTTTCTGGATTCTGCATAAACATCATTTATTCCATTTGATCCTAACTTCCAAAACTTGACGTACATTCCCTTTTTATTATTAACTGAGGGTATCCAGGTTACTTTTCTATTTCCATCCCTGTCCTTCGCTCTGACAGAAAGATACATTTCCTGTGCTCTTACAATTAATCTTTAAACACTCTCCCCAAGTCTGATGTGGATTTGCCAGAATAAAAGTTATTTCCGTTTAACCTTCTTAGTTCCCGCCTAATGCCTTCCTAATTTACCCTTTTTCCAATTTAAAAATATCCCATCCTTATATATAGCTATCCTTAAAGTGAGAGAGTTGTGGTCTCTGCCACCTAACTGCTCTCCTACTGAGAGGGCAGTCACCTGAATAGACTCATTATCTATAATCAGATAGTAGTTCAATCCCAGTCGTTTGAGAGCACATTTCCTGTTCGTCGGTTCTCTTCAAATGGACACAGTGTCTGAACCCTCCACTGTGTCTCCCCTGTATGTAGCTGTGAAGTTGTCCCTGATTAGTAGGTCAACTCACACCTCTTTTACCTCCTTCTCTAGCTTAAAAAAAAAACTTCAAAAAGCTGGTAGATTATTTACGTGTCCCTGCCCATCTCCCAACCAAGTCTATGTAATGGACACAACATTACGGTTCCAGGAACAGATCCATGTTCTGTGTTCATCACCATTACCCATAATATTCCTGACATTCAAATACATGTTTCATCACACCGCTTATTTGAATTTGCCTGTCCACACTTTCACTGATATCTACCTTCGTGTCTAATCTTTTACTTACTGACCTGGTGGTCCAATACACCGCCCGCTGCCAAACGAGCTGAAGCCCTCCGAGGAGCATTAGCAAACCACCCGGCCAGCATATTAGCTCCCCTCTAGTTCAGGTGCAACAAGTCCCTCTTCGAAAGGTCACCCTTGCCCAGAAGAAGGTTCCAATGATCCAAACTTGAATCCCTACCACCTGCAACATTTCCTCAGTCAGTTATTGATTTGAGTTGCCATCCCATTCCTACATACACAAGCCCATGACACCGGAAGTAATCCAGAAATTTTACCTTGGTGGTCCTTCTATCCATCCAATTTCCTAACTCTATATACTCAGCCTGTAGAACCTCTTCCCCCTTTCTGACAATGACAGTCGTGCTAAAATGCAAAATGACCTCTGATCGTGGCTGGGTGGGAATATTTTCCTGGAAACATGATTACACTCACAAATTGCGGTACTGCCATTGTGTCCTGTCCTGGGTCTGTGGAGGAGCTCTGACTGGAACTGGAATCATACCTTATTTCTGACTGCACCGGTTTTCTTTCAGTGACCAAAGGCAAGTAAGATGGTGTGTTCACCGGCCGCAAAATACAGTCCAATGTGTACGTGGATGACAGAAGGAAAGAGGCCTCTTTCCGATCTCTATACACCCAGTATGTAGGATCTCATCTCATTTTGTGACAATGACATTGGTGCCAACTTGCACTAGTGTCACAGGGGAACCACCAGGGTTTCCTTATCTCGTTTTGAATTTCGAAGAATCAGGTAGAAGCAAAAGTTTCTAGAAAGTGTTTGTGGACTCAGGCCGACTGTCTCAGTGCCTCGCTTGAAAACGGCTACGCTCTCGACATTGAAGATCACAGAATTCAGGCTCAGAGGCCAAGTCTTGACTGGTGTAAATAGAAGGTGACCGCACCGGTTTCCTTACAGAGACCAAACGCGAGCTGAATGGTGCGTTCACTGGATGTAAAATACTGTCATTTGTGTACATGAGTAACCGAAGAAAAGAGACGATGTGAGACGGGACTGACCGTTGTCAGGGTCAGGTCCATATCCATGAGAGTGATGTCCTTCCCAGAGAGAGCCTGAGTTCATAGCCATTGTCTGAATTACACTGCAAAGACACAGGAATCGTTAAGAAATCACCCTGAAAGCACGTACCACGGGGCGTAATGATAAGATTAATCGCATTGTTATGAGACTAGCAATATATGTTGAATTATTTTCCTCACAATCTGCCACATAATGATGTTGTACCTTATGATTTACCTTTCTCTGCAGCTGTTATATTTTATTCTGCATTTCAGTTGTGTTTCAGCTTGTACTACCACAATACACTGCGTTATTTGTTGACCCTGTACGCTGACACACCAACAAGAGGGGAGGCCTGTCTAGATCTGATATTCTGTAACATTCAAGGGACAATTTTTAGTACGGATGTTGTTTAGCCTTCAGGAGCAAGTGATCATAACATTGTTAGTCTCGAAGTACTTTGGGGGAGTATATCAGTAAAAAAACGAAAGCACTTATATGGACTTTCACAAAGAAATGTTTGAGCAGATGTGGCAAAGACCTCAGAAGGTAAACTGGAAGAAACTGCTTGACATCGTGTCAGTTGAGGGACAATGGCATCAATTTTAATAGGTAATACATGCAGTGCAGGAAATGTTCATACCCAAGGTCAGGAGATGAAAAAAAAAGCACAATAGATCAGCTACATGGATGAGCAAAGACAGCTTGAGGAAAAGACAGCTAAGTAAGGAATACAGACAAAAATAGGAATGCATCGTAACCATACGACATATGAAAATATGAGAGCTATAGACAAGCGGGAAATTCAGATTGCCAAAGACAGGCTGAGAAGGATATTGCCGATAATATTAAGATCGACCAAGAGATTTTGTCAGTACTTCAATCATAAAAGAAATTTTAACTGGAAAGTTAAGTGTATTAGGAATAACAGTGGGGTGTTACATTATGCAGAGGAGAAAACAGCGGATACTCTGAACTCTTATTTTGCTAAAGTGTTCGCCTGCAAAGACGTTAAAAAGAAAGTAGCTTAAGCCTGCTTCAGAGATTTTAGTAAGTAAGTTTCTGCTTCAGCTGAAAAGGATGAAAGTTCATAAATCTCAGTGTTGGACAACATATATCCAACGGTACTTAAAGAACTCTATAATTAAATATACAAACACATAACAAGAATTTTCCAAACCTCTGTGAATATTGATGAAGTCTTTAAGGACTTGAAATGGGCTAAAATTGTCCTGGTATATAACAGGGGTGACAGCACCCTTCCTTTCAACTACTTACCAGGAACCTTAAAGTGTATTGTGGGTAAGATAAGATAAACTTTAATAAACACCGAGTCGTAATAGCATCTGAAAAGAGTAGGAATGCAGCAAGTGGGAATAAAAGGACCCTTGCCTGGATGACTTCCAGTGACTAGTGGTGTTCCGCAGGGATTTGTGTTGGGACCGCTACTTTTTGCTGTATATGAATGATTTATTTCATGAAATAAATAGATTTTAATCAAGCTTGCAGAGGATACGAATATTGGTGGAGGAGCAGGTAGTGTTGAGGATACATGTAGGATGCAGAAACACTTAGACAGATTAGGAGAAATGGCAGGAAAGTGGCAAATGAAATATAACATTGGAAAATTCATTGTCATGCATTTTGGTAGTGTTGGTAAATGTGCAGACTATTTTCTAAAAGGGGAGAAAGTCCAAAAATCTGAGAGCCAAAGGGACTTTGGAGTCATTGTGCGCAACACACTAAAGGTTAACTTGGAGGTTGAGGTGGTGGTGAGGAAGGCAATTGCAATGTGAACATTCATTGCAGTGGTCTAGAATGCTAGAGCAGGGATGTGATGCTGAGGCCTTACCTTGAGTATTGCGTATGGGTTTGTGCTCCTCATCTCACGAGTGATGTCCTGGCATTGGAAAGGATCCAAAGGATCACAAGAATGATTCCAGGAGTGAAAGGGTTATCGTACGAAGAACATTTGATGACAATTTGTCTGTACTCACTGGAATTTAGAAGGCCGAAGTACGTTCTCATTGAAATCTTTTGAATGTTGAAAGGCCGAGACAGAGTAGATGTGGAAAGGATGTTTCCCATTGTGGAAGAGTCCAGGGCAGCAGGGCACAGACTCAGCGTATAGGGGTGGCAATGCAAAACAGAGACGTGGAGAAAGAACCAGAGGGTGTCGTATTTGTGGAAATTTTTGCCACGTGCAGCTGAGGAGGCCAGTTGAGTGGGTGCATTTAAAGCAGAGATTATTAGGTTCTTGATTGGACATAGCATGAAAGCTGATGGGGAAAAGGCCTGGAAATGGGTTTGAGCAGGAGAAAGAAAGGATCAGTCATAGTTTAATGTTGGACCATACTCGATGGGCTAAATGGCCTAGATCTTCTCCTATGTGTTATATTTTTATGGTCGTCTGTTAACAGAAAGGCAGCATGGGTTCAGAAAGGGTAATTCGTGTTTTATTTATGTGTTGCAGGTCTATGAAGAGGGAACTAAAATTTATGACAAAATAAAGAAGTGATATCATTTACCTGGGCTTCAGAAGGATTTTCAGAAGGTACTCTCGGGTTAATATTGAAATTACAGGAGGTAGGGATTTAGGGTCTGAGATGTGAATGTGTACAGAATTGGCTCAAAAACAGAGCGGGAAGGGTTATGGTGAGAGGATCATTTTCATACCCAGCAGATGTTAAAAGTTGGGTTCCCCAAGAATCAATTTTGGGGCTGCTGCTGTTTTTATTTATATTGATGATATGGATAAGCACAGAAATAATAAACTAGATAAGTTTGCAGATGACACAACATTAGAGAGATGGGCTAATAACATGCAGGCAGCAGAATCAGTACAGGTAGATCTATACAAAATCCTGATGTGAGCAGATAAATGACATGTGAAATTTAATGTAAATCACTGTAAAATACTACATATAGGTAGTAGAAGTATTGGATATAAATATACAATGGGTGTCTCGAGTAAGAAAGAATGAGAAGGATTTGAGTCTTTTGGAAGACATCACTATCAACATCCAGGCAATGCACTAAAGCAATTAGGAAGGCTAATAAAATGTTGGGCTACATGAGCTCAGAGGAGTTCAGAGCTCGAGACGTCTCCTTAAACTGTTTCATGCACTTGTGAGGCCACGCCTTGAGAACTGTGTACAATTCTGATCGCCAGATTTTGGAAGAGATGTGAAGGCACTGGAAAGAGAGCAAAGAAGGGCGACTACTCTCATTGCAGGTCTGCAGGGTGTGAGTTATGCAGGAAGATTGAGACAATTAAATATTTTTGTCCTAAGTTGATATATAATGTGAGGAGATATGATAGAAGTGTTCATAATCATTCAGGGTAGAGGTAAGTAGGATGTGAATGCCAATTAGAAATTAATCCACCAACGAGAAAACGTGGAGACTGGTTAAAGGAAAATTTCAGACTAGCATCAGAAAGCAATTCTTTACAGATGGATTTGACAGATACACAATTAACACAACACAGAAGCATAGACTGGTAGGTACAGAATGAACCCCACACTCTCAGAATCCGAATCAGGGTTAATGTCACCGGCACGAGACGTGAAATTTGTTAACTTTGTAGCATCAGTTCATTGCAATACATAATCGAGAAGAGAAAAAACATATAAAGAATATTAAAAATAACAATAATACTAAATAAAAATGTAAATCATTTACGGTATAAGTGTATTGAATGATTTAAAAAAAACGTGCAAAATCAGAAATACCGTATATTAAAAAAGGTGAGGTATTGTCCAAATGCAGAGGGGAAGAAGCTGTTCCTCACTCACTGAATCTGTGACTTCAGGCTTCTGTACCTCCTACCAGATGGTAACAGCGAGAAAGGGGCATGCCCTGTGCGCTGGAGGTCCTCAATAATGGACGTTGCCTTTCTGAGACACCGCTCCCTAAAGATATCCTTGGTACTTTGTAGGCTAGGACCCAAGATAAAGCTGACAAGGTTTACCACCTTCTGCACTTCTTTCGGTCCTGTGCAGTATCACACTATTATAGACTGAAAAGTACACTCTCACACTGCAGCGTAGACTGACAGGTACAGAATGAACCCCGCATTCTAACAATGTCCCAGAGACTAGGAGATACAGGAGGAACAGCACAATCCTGCAGTCTGTGCATGTGTTTCTGTCTGTCCTTCTGCCTGCTTGACCTATATATTTGCCAGTTTGCCGATTGGTCTCTCTCTCGCTCTCTCTCTCTCTCCCTCTCTCTCCCTCGCCCCCTCTGTCTCTATCTCTCTATCTCTCTCTTTCCCTCCTCCTTCTCTTCCCTCTCTCTCTCCTCCCTCTCTCTCTCAGACCTCTCTCGTTCCTCTCTCTCTCTAATTTAATTCACGCTTGCCTTTCTTTCGTTAATTTCCAGCCCCCATGCACCTATTCCTCTGCTATTTTCCAGTATTTTGTATTATTTAACAGTTTGCCCATTCCTTTGCAGATTGAAATATTTATCCTTGATTTCTTTTGACCTTTAACAGATTTGAGATACACATTAAAGACTGTTACATCAGCAACGTGACACACAAAATGCTGGAGGAGCTCAGTAGAGTTTCTTGTGTTGCCCTGGATTGCCAGCATCTTCAGATTTTCTCGTGTTTGTACACTAGCAATGTGTTTATTTTAGAGTTTCCATCCTGATCTCAGTCTCTCTGTTGTATCTGTGTTCGAATCTGTGTTTGTGTTTGTGTATTTCCAATTGTATTGACTTCATTACTTACATCCTTCATATAAATAAGAAGTAAAAATATTTATGTTATGTCTCTGTCTAAATGTGCAATGAGTAATTTATAGTGACTTATAGTAAATAGTATGTACAACAGGACTGTCACTATGACATAGAGCTATTGTTTTGTGTGTTTGTGTGTGTGTGTGTGTGTGTGTGTGTGTGTGTGTGTGAGAGAGAGAGAGAGAGAGAGAGAGAGAGATAAAGAGAGAGAGAGAGAGAGAGAGAGTCACCAGGAAGAAGCTGAAGGAAAGAAGGACAGTCTGCACGGACAGAAGTATGAATAGGTCAGTGTCACCTATCTCCGTTCAGAGATGAATAATTAGACAACAGAATGATGAAATCTGTAAGTGCAGCTACTTCGTGACAAGGCTCAGACTTTGAAAGTAAATCCACCGGCCTATTTGCACCGGAGATGCTGCTGAGGTAATGCCAAAGAATTTTGATCTGTTAATCTGTCTCCAATTGGCTCGATATTTACAATCGAGACAATTAAAGTATTTGTTCAAGCAACTGTAACTAAGAAAGTTAGTGAGGTGTATAACCGTATCTCTGGAGACACACCTTCTGTATAATTGAAGGTCGCTTGGAATGCGTCAGCTGTCTGCCGGAGTTGTGAATGCAGGAGCAACAGAAATCACAGATTCACATTGAAATGGTGTATCCAGTCATCTGGCGAGTAGAAGCTGTTTACTATCCTTTTATTTCAGCCTTTGGAATTCCTGGTAAGCCGTAGAGTCCTCTGCCGTTGGTGGATGGTGAAGTTTAATTGTAAAGTTGTGATTGATTCTGCCGCTGGTTTAAACTGTCGTCTTCCAGTCCCAGTATTGCGCATATCAGGAATGGAGTGGAAACACCGGGACTATAGATGCTGGAATTTCTATCTAAAAACAGGAATTCCGCGAATCGGCCGATTTCTGTGGGACTGAGCGGGTCAGGCAGCGTTCTTCCAGCGGTTTGTGATTAGCGATTAGATGTTCGGCTCTCTGTTTTTGGTCTTGTCACAGCTGCACTGCATTTGCAAATGCTGTGTTTATACAGCCCCGGTGCTTATGCCTATTGACCGTCTGCATTTGAATGTGAGTGATTGTCTACTTATGTGCAACAATCAAACCATCGACTGCAGTAACCGTTTAGTAAATGTGACGAGATCCGTGTTGTAACACGAAACTGTTGTGGATTTTTAGTAAATGTCTGCGATATGACTGAATATAAAGCACATGATGGACAGCACAATGAAGTCGATGCTGAGTCAATTAACACAACTGACGTGGTGCTTCAGATTTATCAATACTGTGAAATGTTTTATATTACATCTACATCTGATACCGTTACAGACTTCTGACTACGGCACCGAGTTTATGGCTCGACGTTGATTTCCACTCCCCTGTTTCTCTGTGATGGACTCAGCGGGAGGCGTCATGTCTGTCTGTGAGGTTGTGTCAGACTGCGCTGTATCTGTTGGAATCAGTCAATGTTCTGTTGTAAAGTCAGTGAGGTGGCAAATGCTGGAACAGGAAACAAACTCGGGGAATGCTGGAAACACTAAGCCCCAAGCAGCTTGTATGGAAAGAGAAACCAGTTAACACTCGTGTCAGGGGTCTCGCTGAGAACAGTTCTGAGGAGGGATACGTTAACTGTTTTTCCACATATTCTGTTTCCCTACATGAGTGTTTCCAGCATTTCCTGTTTTTCGTTCTGTCCGTCGGCTGTTCTGTCGCTGACAGGGATCGCCATGGAAGTTGATGATTGTCTGATGGAAGAATCCCGCCATCAGCGTCCGGATTTATTCATTTCATCCAGACGAGCCGCGGGCTCGCGCCGGTAGAAAATATTCCATCCAGTATTGACTCTGAGGAGGTATTTACCCAGTTTTAGCGTTCCGCTGCCACTTCACATTCTGTTCATCAGTGATGAATCCGCATTCCGATCAGATTGACTTTATTTTACTGTGTAAACTCCTTCTCTGTCTCCGCCAGTTCTGCGCCCTCTCTCGACCCTCCCACCGCTAAATGTAACAATAAAGTGGAAATATTACAGGATCCCCTCAAACTGCTGCATTGGCTTCTGCTCAGTATTTTCTCAACTTGCTGTTCTCTGCCTCTCTTCCAGGGAACTTGGTGGCGATTGTGATCCTGTCCCGGGGCAAGTGCGGTCTCTCCAAATGTGTCACTCGCTACCTGGTGGGAATGGCAGCGGCCGATCTCCTGGTCGTTACCTCGAATCCGCTTCTGGGGTGGACTGCTCTGATGTATTTTCCCCGATCATTCCTGCGAATCACTCCTGTGTGCAGACTCAGTCTATGGTCGATTGTTGCGAGCACTGCGGCCTCAGTCTGGCTGACTGTCGCTTTCACCGTCGATCGATTTGTGGCTATTTGCTGTGAGAAGCTGAAAACAAAATATTGCACCGAGAGAACGGCGGCTGTGGTTATCGGGACAGTGAGTGTGCTGGCCTGTTTAGTCACTGTCCCTTGGGGCTTTGTATGCGGGCCTGCAGAAATAATTGATGGTGTTCCCTGGGATTGTGTTTATACATCGAGCTACAAATCATCTCCCTCATGGGCGGCATTTGACATGTTTGACCGCATCTTAACCCCTTGTGTCCCCTTCTGCCTGATTTTGCTGTTCAATATTCTAACTGTCAGGAAGATTCTAGCGGCCAGTCGAGCCCGCAGGGGGCTCCGGGGACAAAAGGGTGGAGAGAATGACAAGGACCGGGAGATGGAGAACCGACGCAAATCCATCGTTTTGCTCTTCAGTATAACGGCTAGTTTCATATTGTTGTGGGGAACATACGTGGTATCTTCTGTCTATAGACGGATTTCAATGAGTTTTGTTTATTCTGTCACGGATCCCCGTTACATCACAGTACACACGTCGGCAATGCTGCAAATTCTCAGTTCCTGCACCAACACGTGTATTTACGCCCTGACTCAGAGCAAATTCCGAGAGGAACTGAAGAATGCGGTGAAATACCCACTGAATCGGATTTTGAAACTCATGAAACGTTAGAAATAAATGCTGTAAAATATTACAATTCAGCTGCCTTCATGCTCCCTATTGCATCCTCCCACTTGTGTGTGATTGGAAACAATGTGATGAACAAAGTTACCAAACAAACATGAGAGAATCTGCATTCGCTCGAAATACAAAATAAAACACACAAAATCAGATCCTGATGAAGGGTCTCGGCCAGAAACGTGGACTGTTTACTATCTGCCTCATACAAAATGCTGGAGGAACTCAGCAGGCCTGGCAGCATCTATGGAAAAGAGTAAGTTGTCGACGTTTCATGCCGAGACACTTCATCAGAGTCCAGTGAACTGTTTGCGCTTTTCCATCTTAAATGTGTTGCCTTTGAGTTACAAAACAGCTGTTTACAGCTGACACCGACGGCATCACTGGCCTCACCATCTCAGAGAAATCCCTTTTGCGCCTGACGTCCCGGCCGGTTAAATTGAAGCTTGAGGCGAACCTGTTACCCCTCCTTCACTGTTCTGACAAACTGCCTGATCTTGGAGTACATTTTCGTCATTTATTAACAACTCCTGCTTCCGTGATAACCCGCTCTTTCCTTCAACCCCTTTTTCTCTACCCTTTAGGTTCTCCTTCTCAATGCCAACTTGAAATATCTTCCTGTGAGATAATTTACCTTTTTTTTTGCAATTTAAGACAAAGTACCGTTGCGTTCACTTGTAGGTCTGTCAGAGATAGAGAGATACAGAAAGTGAGCGCGCGTAGGGGACAGCGCGAGGGCTGAGAGCGCGAAGGAGAGAGCGAATGAGATATCGCGAGAAAGACGGCGCTCCTGAGAGAGCTCGAGGGAGAGGGCGCCAGGGAGGGTGAGCTCCAGACGGAGGCATTGCGAGGGGGAGACGGAGTTAGTAGGGAAAGAGAAAGAGAGAGATAGAGAGAGAGAGAGAGAGAGAGATACTGAGAGCGAATGAGACATCGCGAGGAAGACAGAATGAGAGAGAGGGAGAGGGGAGGGAGGGAGAGATAGTGTGAGCGAATGAGACTTTGTGAAGGAGTGAGAGCGAGACCTGAGGTACGAGGGAGTTGGTGTGAGGCAGAGGGCGCGAGGGAAAGTCCACGAGGGAGATGACGTGTGAGTGAGCGCGAGGGAGAGGGCGCCAGGGAGGGTGAGCTCCAGACGGAGACATTGCGAGGGGGAGACGGAGTTAGTAGGGAAAGAGAAAGAGAGAGATAGAGAGAGAGAGATACTGAGAGCGAATGAGACATCGCGAGGAAGACAGAATGAGAGAGAGGGAGAGGGGAGGGAGGGAGAGATAGTGTGAGCGAATGAGACTTTGTGAAGGAGTGAGAGCGAGACCTGAGGTACGAGGGAGTTGGTGTGAGGCAGAGGGCGCGAGGGAAAGTCCACGAGGGAGATGACGTGTGAGTGAGCGCGAGGGAGAGGGCGTGTGGGAGAGAGAGAGAGAGAGAGAGAGAGAGAGAGAGAGAGAGAGAGAGAGAGAGAAGCAAATGAGACATCGTGAAGGAAACAGGAAGAGAGAAAAAGAGAGAACAGTCTACGTGACATCGTCGGATCTGTGTTTCGTCTCCAGCACTAAGATCGGCCTGTTTAGTGGACGATAAGTATTATTCTGATTTATGTACTGCTTCTACTGTAGACAATTGTTTTGCTTTCTGCATTAAAATCGTAAGAGTTTAAGCAAAGTGTTTTGTTTCAACACGTGTGTAGTCTCTTTTGTTTGCGAATGCATACGTAAACACCCTCAGGTGGATCAAAAAAAAAGAATGCAATGAATGAATTTTAAAACAATTTTCATTACAAAGGGACTATTAGAAAGCACATTATAAACTGGGATGGAAGGATATGGATCACATGCAGCAAAGACTTTAGCCGGGTGGTGGGCGACGGTGGCGGTGACACAGACAGCAGTATCTGTGGAAATGAGTGAAATAGCTGGATGATGGGTTACCTGCATCATGCCATGACCAAGGATGGCTCTGAGGATGTTCAGACCATTTTGGAAGGGCAGGATGAGCAGCCAGATGTCACGGTCCTTATTAGAGCTAAAAACAGAGACACAAGGTCCTGCAAAGAAAACTTACGTACTTCCGAAGAAAGTTAAGAAGTAGGAACTCTGGGGTGGTATTTTAAGGACTTCTTCAGGTGCCACATGCCTGTGAGGTAAGATAGGTACGTTCGTACACCTAAATGTGAGTCTAACAATCTGGTCCAGGAGGAAGGGCATCAGGAACATAGATCTTTAGGCTCTCTTCCACGATAAATGGGACTGGTGAAAGAAGGATGGGTTACACTGAAGGGAATCTTCTCACAGGGAGTCTTGCTGGACACACCCTGATTATTGTTGTCATGTGGCATGTGGAGGGGGTGTTGACATCCAGAGCTACAGGGCAGTAAGTAGGATTCAGCGGAAAGTAGAGATGAGATCAACGAACCCCAAAAGGAAGTCAAGATGGGGCCACGTTAATGAGCACAGTGGCACTAAACGGCAAAAGTGAGTGTATTTCAGTGCAGGGTGCAGAACAGTGAAAGCAGATGTACTTTGAACCCGAATGAGTACATGGCACAGTGATTCATCCAATACAGCGATCTGGTTGAGAGAAGGACAGGGCTGGTATCTGAACACTCCAGGATTTATATGTTTCAGACAGGCTAGAGGATGCAAAAAGAGTTTGGGGAGCTGTACTGCTGATCAGGCAAAATCTCACAAGATTGAGTTTATCCCAGAGGCTCATCCAGTAATACAACGTAGCTGGAACTCATGAATGAGAAACCATGATAATTCTAAAAGTTTTCAGATGGTTATTGACAAGGATAAATCTGGACCTGCAGGTGGATGGATAAAAAAATAGAAACATAGAAAACCTACAGCACAATACCGGTCCTTCGGCCCACAAAGTTGTGCCGAACATGTCTCTACCCTTGAATTTTTACGAGTTACACATAGCCTTTAATTTTCGAAGCTCCATGTACCTATCCGAAATTCTCTTAAAAGACCCAATCGTATTCGTCTCCACCACGGTTGCCGGCAGCCCATTCCACGCACTCACCACTCTCTGCATAAAGAAACTTACCCCTGACATCTCCTCTGTACCTACTCCCTAGCACCTTAAACTTGTGACCTCTTGTGGCAGCCATTTCAGCCCTGAGAAAAAGCCTCTGACCATCCACAGGGGCAATGCCTCTCAACGTCTTATCCACCCGTATCAGGTCACCTCTCATCCTTCCTCGCTCCACGGACAAAGGTCCTAGTTCACTCAACGCGTTTTCAGAAGGCATGCTCTCCAATCCAGGCAACATCATTGTAAATCTTCTTTGCACCCTTTATATGGTTTCCACATCCTTCCTGTAGTGAGGCGACCAGAACTGAGCACAGTACTCCAAGTGGGGTCTGACCAGGGTCCTATATAGCTGAAACATTACCTCTCGGCTCCTAAATTCAATTCCACGATTGGTGAAGGCTAATACACGGAACACCTTCTTAACCACAGAGTCAACCTGTGCAGCTGATTTGAGCGTCCTGTGGATTCGGTCCCCAAGATCACTCTGATTCTCCACACTGCCAAGAGTTTTCTCCAGTAATACTATATTCTGCCTCATATATGACCTACGAAAATAAACCAATTCACACTTATTTGGGTTGAACTCCATCTGCCACTTCTCAGCCCAGTTTCGCATCCGATCAATGTCCTACTGTAACCTCTGACAGCCCTCCACGCTATCCACAGCACCCTCTGTGTCATCAAAAAATTTATTGACCAATCCATCCACTTCCTCATCAAGGTCATTTATAAAAATCACAAAGAGTTGGGGTCCCAGAACATATCCTTGAGAACCGCCACTGGTCACCGACCTCCATGCAAAATACGATCCGACGCTGCGTTCTATGGGCAAGCCAATTCTGGATCCACAAAGCAATGTCCCCTTGGATCCCATGCCTCCTTACTTTCTCAATAAACCTTGCATGGGGAACCTTATCAAATGCCTTGCTGAAATCCATATACAATACATCTCCTCCTCTTCCTTCATCAATGTTTTTAGACATATCTTCAAAAAATTCAGTCAGGCTCGTAAAGCACGACCTGACCTTGACAAAGCCATGCTGACTATTCCTAATCATATTATACCTCTCCAAATGTTCATAAATCCTGCATCTAGGGAACTTCATTGTCAACTTACCAACCACTGAATTAAAACTCACTTGTCTATAATTTCCTGGGCTATCTCTATTCCTTTTCTTGAATAAGGGAAAAACATCTGCAACCCTCCAATCTTCCGGAACCTCTCCTGCAAAGATCATCGCCAGAGGCTCAGCAATCTCCCCCCACCGTAGCCTGGGGTACATCTCATCCGGACCCGGCGACTTATCCAACTTGATGTTTTCCAAAAGCTCCAGCACATCCTCTTTTTTGACATCTACATGCTCAAGCTTTTCAGTCCACTGCAAGTCATCGTGACAATCACTAAGATAATTTTCCATAGTGAACACTGACGTAAAGTATTCATTAAGTCCCTCTGCTATTTCCTCAGATTCTATAAACATTTTCCCACTGTCACACCTGATAGGTCCTTTGCTTTCACGTCTTAGCCTCTTGCTCTTCATGTCCTTGTCGAATGCCTTGGGCTTTTCCTCAATCCTGCCCGTCAAGGCCTTCTCATGGCCCTCCTGGCTCTCCGAATTTCCTTCTTAAGCTCCTTCCTGTTAGCCTTATAATCTTCTAGATCTCTAACAATTTCTAGCTCTCTAAACCTTTCGTAAGTTTTCTTTTATTCTTGACTAGATTTACTACAACTTTGTACATCACGGTTCCTGTACCCTACCATAAGTTCCTTCTCTCTTTGGAAAGTACTTATGCAGAATTCCACACAAATGTCCCCTAAACATTTGATACATTCCTTCCGTACTTTTCTCTGAGAACATCTACCCCCAATTAAAGCTTCAAAGTTCCTGCCTGATAGCGTTATACTCCAATTAAACCCTTTTCTAACTTGTCTGTTCCTATCTCTATCTATTGTTATTGTAAAGGAGATAGAATTATGATCTCAATCCCCAAAGTGCTCTCTCACTGAGAGATCTGACACCAGACCAGGTGCATTTCCCAATGCCAAATCAAGTGTAGCCTCTCATCTTGCAGGCTTATCAACATATTATGTCAAGAAACCTTCCTGAACACACCTAACAAACTCCACCTAATCTAAACCTTTCGCTCTAGGGAGATGCCAATCGATATTTTGGAAATTAAAATATCCCACCGCGACAACTCTGCTATTATTCAAGCTTTCCAGGATCTGTTTCACTACCTGCTCCTTGATATCCCTGTTACTATTGGGCGGCCTATAAAAACACCCAGTAGCGTTATTGCCTCCTTCCTGTTCCTAGCAGCCACCCACAGAGACTCCGTAGACAATCCCTCAATGACATCCACCTTTTCTGTAGCCTTTTATGTCCATACATGGCCTCCTCTACTGCCATGATGAGGCTAAACTCAGGTTGGAGGAGCAACACCTCATATACCGTCTAGGTAGTCTCCAGCCCCTTGGTATGAACATAGAATTCTCCAACTTCCGATCATTCCCTCCTCCTCCCTTCCTCTGTCCCTATTTCACATCACCTCCCTCATAGTTCCGCCTCCTTCTACTATTGTTGTCCTGCCAATCACATCCCTTCTTCCCCTCCCCCACCCCACTTCTCTTTCAAATTACTGTTTTTTTTCAACTACCAGCATTCTTCAAACCCTCCCCAAAGTTCTTCCTTCAGTCCTGACGAAGGGTCTCGGCCCGAAACGTCGACTAATCTTTTCAACTGATGCTGACTGACCTGCCGAGTTCCTCCAGCGCATTGTGGGTGTTCCTTTGACAACAGCATCTTCAGATTATTTTGTCTTTTCTGTAGCCATGACACTCTCTCAGATGAGCAGTGACACGCTCCCACCTCTTTTGCCTCCCTCGCTGTTCTTTCTGAAACATCCAAAACCAAGCACTTGAAGTAACTCTTCCTGCCCCTGAGCAAACCAGTTGTTTGAAATTTATACGAATGTACAGATCGAAAATGACATTAAAATCGGTGGAGTAGGTAGTTCAGAGGGGATCATCTAGCAGGGCGGGCTGAGGATGGCAAATGGCAATCAAACCCAAGAAATGTGCAGAATTGCATTTTTATACACTGAAGGCTGGAGTACTGCGGAGTCCTGTGGAACAGGATAAGACGAAAGCATCGTTGTTTTCACAGGAAGGAAAGTATTAAAAACAGGACATTAAAAGAGGGCATTTGCTTAACCACAGAGGTGAGAGATTTTAAATGTTAACAGTTCAGAGATTTAATTAGATTGCCTATGTGCCTAAGAATTGGAAATGTTCTTTTAAAAATGCATCCAAGAGAGCTTTCTTTGCCAATACATAGATAGTCCCACTGAGTATTAGGCAGGGATGTGAGGAAATGTCACTGGATCAGAATAGGAGAACCCGTCAACACAGAACACAGGATGTTTCAAATCAATACTGGAATAACGAAATGGATAGCTAAAAATTAAGGTCATTTTCATTATCATAAACCACATCTGAATAGTGTGGGCGACAAGTAGTTGCAGTGGCTTCAAAAAGTATTGAGTTGCAAAATTTTATTCATATAGAAGAGAATTACAATGAGGTGTTTTGAACAACTTAACTGAGAATATTTTTGTGAAGCTTACGGTCTTGTTTTCCACGGATGAGCACAAACACATGGACAAAAGTAAAGCATAAGAAACTAGAAATACAAAAACGATTTTTTTTTTGCAGTTCATTGGCATTCATATCCATTTGTCAGTCGTAAGTTGAATCACATTTCACAGTCATTGCGACCAATAGTTATTTTGGATAAGTCTCTTACTTTTGCCCATTCGTCCTTGCTAAATTGCTCAAGCTGTGTCAGAGTAGTTGGACAGCAATCCTGCTCTCTTGCCAGAGATGTTCACTTGGGTTAATGTCAGGACTCTGACTAGGCCATTCACAGACATCAATTTTCTTCATCTGAAGCCATTCCATGGCTGCTCCAGCAGTGCGCATTGGGGCGTTCGGAATTTCAAAATTCCTCTCCAGTGTAAGCTTTCGAGCAGATTATTATCCAGCAACTCTCTGTATTTAGAAGGATGCATCTTCCCATCAATTCTGACTAGATTTGCTTTCCCTGTAGCAGAAATGATCCCTTAGAACGATGCCACCTTCACGTTACAGATGGAACGGTATGACCTGGCTGATATCTAATATCAGATTTATACCACACGTACCGCATAGCGTTCAGGCCAAAGATTTCCATTTCATTCCACATCTTTACAGTACCGTCTAAATGACTCTTTATAAAGTCTTTACAGACAAAGATATGTTTTTTTTTAAACTCTCAACTCTTAACATTTAAAATCTCTCACTTCAGTTGTTAAACCAATGTCTTCCCTTTAATGTCCTGTTTTTAATCAGTTCCTTCCTGTGAAAATAACTTTGCTTTCGCCTTATCCTGTCCCACAAGATTTGCAAATCGTCAGCGCACGTTTTCAGATGATCCCCTATGAAATATCTGCACCACCGAGCTTAGTGTCATTTGCGATCTGTACATTCCTATAAATTTCAAACAACTGGATTGCTCAGGGACAGGAACGGTTAATTCAAGTGTCTGGTGTTAGATCTTTCAGAAATGACAGGGAGGGAGGCAAAAGAGGTGCGGGCGTGGCACTTTTGTGCAGAGATATTGTCACGGCTGCAGAAAAGGTGGACGTCATGGAGGGGTTGTCTACGGATTCTCTCTGGGTGGAGGTTAGAAAGAGGAAGGGCTCTGCTTAATCAATGTTCTTAGAGATGCATTTTGACCCCCACTCCTCAGAGAAACCATTTGCATTTTGAACCCATTCATCTTTAAATAACTCTCATAGGTCATGCGTGAATTACAGCTGCTCCCGGTCTTTACTGTCCCCAGGTCCTGACTAACACAGTTCTCATTACCCTGTAACACACACTAAATTTTAGGGGAACTCCGCAGTACACGCAGCATCTATGGAAAAAAGTAAACTGTCAAGGTTTCGGGCTGAGGCCCCTGAACAGGAATAATAGATGAGAGTTCAGGATTCAAATGTGAGGAAAAGTGAAGATGAACTGGCAGTTCATAGGGGATCATTAGCCTGCCCTTAGTTTAGCAACTTCCCTAAGATTGTGTCCTTCTTTAGAGATGACTGTTATCAAAATGGCCTACCCGTGAAATTCATCATTTGCAAACGTCATGACCCAATGCAGGATCTCTTAAGTACCCCTGATGCAGCTGCCTTTACTGTCATCCCCAGCAGTGTATTCCACACATTTTCTATGTTTAAATATTAAACTTAGACATTACTGCCCTATAATTTTCTTCAATCACCTTACAATTTTGGCTCCTTATTGTAGCGACTTCCGTCCTTGGAAAAATTCTCTGGATGCCCAGTCGATTGATGCCTCCTATCAGTTTGTATAGTTATTTAAGTCACCTCCCATCCTGCTATCCTACAAAGAGAAACGCCCTATCTTACTCCACCTATCCTCACAAGGTATGTTCGATGAATTTCAATGTTTAAAGTTAATTTATTGTCAAAGTACACATGTGTCACTATATACTACACTGACATTTATTTTCTTGCGGGCATACACAGTAAAAGCAAAAACAAAAACACAATGGATCAATGAAAACCTGCACACAGTCAAGACTGACAAAACGCCAATGTACAAAAGACGGCAAAGAGAACAAATTATGTAAATGAAAATATATAAATGAAACGATAATAAAGATGAAGAAAATATCGAGAACATCTGTTGTGGAGACACTGAATGTGAGTTGATTGTTGGGATCAGTGAAGTTATCCACTCTGCTTCAAAAGCCTGCTCGTTGAGGGATTATATCTATTCCTGAACCTGGTACTGTGGGACCTGAGGCTCCTGTAATTCCTTCTTGATGGCAGCATCGAAAAGCAAGCATCAACTGAATGACGGGGTCCCTTTTATTGGTCTGTGTCCAGCTGGTGATGGTCAAGATATTATAAAGTTTCTCGTTCCTGTAGTCCACTGCTGACTTTTCTTCAGCAGTCACATATTGAGGGCATGTTTATAGAAGAGATATACCCTTCCCTTCCCTTGTATTTCGGGCCATATGTTGTTCAGATCTTTGTCCTTACAGTACGCTGCCGGCAGCTCAGAGGTAATGTGGTCTATTTCCCCAAGTGGACTAAATTCCCCAAAGGATATACCCATCTAGATTGTCTGAGATGCATACACTGAAAAGAACACTATGCCGGGGAGAGCACAGGACCATTCAAGGACAAAGATGGGACTTTATGCCTGGAGACAGTGTTAACATGTATTCATTGGTTTTCACTAAGGAGAAGGACACGGACGAAGCGATATCAGAAAAGAGGCATGGTGATATTCTCTGGCGTGCAGATACTAAAGAGGAGGTGCTGTTGTATCTCTCAGACCATTTAGATGGGTATATCCTCTACGGGATTCATACACTTGCAGATCCAGACCTATCCTTATCAATAACCTTCTGAAAACCTCCAGAATTATAAACCCTATATCTTTCCAATGAAACTCTAATCATCTTGCTAGGCCAATTATATCACCCTCCCTGGTGGATCATCTACAGACTATTTCTGGAAACCTTCCTGAAAAAAACTAACAAATAATGGCCAACCCAAGCCTCAGGTAGTAAAGTAGTCCAGTAATTCTGGGGAGATTATTCACCCACTACAGCTACTCTATTGTTTTTACATCAGTCCATAATTGTCGAGATGACTGCTCCTCTCTCTTACTGGCTATTGGGAGGCCTACAGAGGAACCCCATCACAGTGATTACCCATTTCTTATTCCTAAATTCTACTCCCATTATTTTATTGAATGAGTCTCCGTGATGACCTCAATCTTGTGACGTTCTGCCTAGTCAACAGTGCAGCTCCCCAACCTCATTCACTCCCTCTGGTCCGTCTGAATCCTGGAATATTTAGATACCAGCCCTGCCCTACTTTCAACCATATTTCTGTAATTCAGAAATCACCGTGTGTTGTACTGATCCAGGCTCTGAGTGCATCTGCCTTAACTGTTCGATACCCTGCACTGTAATAAACAGACTTCTGCCCCTTCGTGCAACTGTGCTCATTACCGTGGCCCCATCTTCACCTCCCTTTGGTGTTCTTCGACCTAATCTCTTCTCTCCCCTCAATGCTGCTTACTGGCCTGTAGCGCTGGATCCCAACACCCGCTCCGCATGACACATGATAAAAATCATCAGGGCGGCTCCAGCAAGATTCCTTGTGAGAATATTAGTTCCCTTTCACTGTAAGCCATCCTCCTTACAGCAGTCCCACTTATCCTGGAGGAAAGCTCAATGATCAGTGTTGGTGATGCTCTCCCTCCTGCAGCGGATTGTTAGCCGCACATTTAAGTGTACCAGCCTACAATAACCAGATTGCTAGCCACACATTAAAGTGTAACAACTTACAATAAAAAGATTGTTAACCGCACATTAAAGTCTAACAGCTTACACTTATCTCTAACCTCACAAGCATGTGGCACCTGGAGATAGCCTGAGATCCCTACCCCAGAGTTCTGACTTCTTAATTTTCTGACAAACGCCCTAAATTTTCTCTGCAGGATTGTCTATCTGGTCTCTCTGGTGTTAGTTCCTCTGGCTGCTCACCGTGCTCTTTCAGAATGTCCTGTACTTTCTCAGAGACCTCCTTGGCCCTGGCATGATGGAGGTAACCCACCATCCTGCAATCTCACTCATTTCCAGAGATACTCCTGACTGTGTCCCCCCGCTTAAAGTGTTTGCTACATGCGATTCATATCCTTCCATCCCTATATATTCATGTGATTTCTAATAGCCTCCCTGTAATGAAAATTGTAATGAGACAGGGAACAGAATTTGAGAAAATACTGAACAGAAGTCAATACAAACAGCAGTTTGAGCGGATCCTGTCATATTTACACTTAGTTATTACATTTAGCGTGGGATGCTCCACAGAAAGTGCACAGCTGGCGGAGACAGGTAAGGAGTTTAGAGAGTAAACTATAGTCAATATAATCTGAATACGGATGAAACAATTAATCTGGATGCTGATGGCGGGATTTTTCCTTTAGCTTCCATGAAGTTGACTCATCAACTTCCATAGTGATCCCTGCCTGCGGCAGAACAGCCGAAGGACGGAACAAAAGCAGAAAATGCCGGAAACGTTCATCTAGGAAAAACAGTTAAAAAGTATCTCTCCCCTGAACTGCTCTCAGAGAGACCCCTGACACGAGTGTTAACTGGTTTCTCTTTCCATGCAAGCTGCTTGTGGCTTAGTGCCTCCAGCATTCCCCGAGTTTGTTTCCTATTCCAGCATTTGCCACTTCACTGACTTTACAACAGAATATTGACTGATTCCAAAAGATACAGCACAGTCTGACACAACCTCGGAGACAGACATGACGCCTTCCACTCAATCCATGACAGGCAAGCAGCGGAGAGGGATTTAATGTCCAGCAGCAAACTCGATGCGCAGTCAGATGTCTGTAACTGTGTCTGATGTAGATATAAAAGAGTACAATTCACAGCATTGGTAAGTATGAAGCACCACATCGCTTGTGATAATTGGCTCAGCAAATATTTCATTTTGCTGTCCATGGACTGTTTTATATTCAGTGCGACGGCACATGCATTAAAAATAAACAATAGTTGCGTGCTAAACACGAACCCCTTACATTTGCTGAAGAGCTACTACCAGTCAATAGTTAGATTATTGCATCTAACTTCGACAATCGCTCACATACAAAAGCAGTCCACCAATTGATGTAGTCTCCGCGGGCTGTATAAATGCAATATTTGTAAATGCAGTGCAGCTGCTACAAACCCAAAATCACAGAGACCCGAGTATTCCATTAGAGCATATATAATATATAAAAACAAATCCTTGCATAACCCCAAAAATATCATTTTAGGGCATTTTTGTTTCATTTATTATCGCTGAACGTCAGCATCAGACCGCACGTCAATATAAACGTTCTAGAATGATTTGGCTGCTTTACCTCTCACACTTGCACGTTTGTTCCAGAACGGTCGGGAATAGCGTGGTAAAAATGGTTCCCTCATACTTGCCAGTCATGAATGTGAGCTGATCAGCCAGGGTTTGGTTATTGCACTTATACTATAATGACACCTTTGATATAAGTTATTGCGAGCTACTCGACCGCTAATATGATTTGGGAATAAAACCTGGAAATATGCTCCCTGAACTTATTCATAACACCATAAGCCTCTAAGATATAGAAGCAAAAATTAACCATATCGCCTATTAAGTCTGCTCCACCACTTTTTCTTGGCTAATGAATTTTTATCTGTCAGCCACAGTCTACTCCATTCTCACTGTACCATTCATACCCTTACCGTTGAATAATCTATCAACCTCTACTTTAAATATGCATAATGATCTGGCCTCATAACTGCCAGTGGCAAAGAATTCAACAAATCTCCACCATTCTCTGGCTAAATAAATTCCTCCTCATCCCATTCTCAAAGGAAACTCCTCCATTCTGAGGCTGTGCCTTCTCAGCAAAGCCTTTACCACCACTGGAAATACCCTCTCCAATTCTACTCTATTATGGCCTTGGACCATTCCATTGTTTTCAATTAGGTCACCGCTTACTCTTCTGAATTACAGTCATAAAGCCCCTGAACCATCAAACATTTTCTATGAGAGAAGCCACTTAATCCTGAAAACATTTTCGGGAACCTCATTTGAACCCTCCCCCGTTTCAACCCATCCTTATTAAGACGAGATGCCCAAAACTGCTGACTGTACTCGAAGTGAGGCCTCACGGGTGAATTCCAAATTCTCAACCATTACATCTTTCATTTTTATATGTTTTCCCTCCTGAAGTGAAGGCTATTATCGCATTTGCCTACTTCACCACAGATTCAACTTTTACAGATTCATGCACAGTATTTACAGTAAATACGGTATTTTCTCGATACTGTATTGCAACTACCATTGCTTTGCCCATTGTTTCCATCTGTCCAAGTCATTATGAAGCCTCTCTACTTCCTCAGAAATACACGACTCTACATATACCTTCATATCGTCTGCAAACGTTAAAACAGAGCTATCAATTCTATTATCCCAATAATTGACATGTAACGTAAAAAGAATCGACCCAACACAGACCCCTGTGGGAAAGTACTAGTCACTTGCAGCCAAACAGAAAAGACTCAATTTATGCTTACTCTTTGCCTGCTGTCAATCAACCAAACATTCATTCATGCTCGAAACTTTTCGTAAAATCATGACCACGTATCAAGTTAAGTAGGCTCAGATGTGGGACTTTGCCATATGCATTCTGGAAGACAAGTGCACATCAACCTATTGGGCTTCCTCCATACTGCTTGTCTATTCAGCAAATTCCAAAGGATTGTCTAGCAAGATATTCCATTCAGGAAAACATGCTGACTATAGCAAACAACAGGAATTCTGCAGATGCTGTAAACTCAAGCGACACACATAAAAGTTGCTGGTGAACGCAGCAGGCCAGGCAGAATCTCTAGGAAGAGGTGCAGTCGACGTTTCAGGCCGTGACTCTTCGTCAGGACTAACTGAAGGAAGAGTGAGTAAGGGATTTGAAAGTTGGAGGGGGAGGGGGAGATCCAAAATGATAGGAGAAGACAGGAGGCGGAGGGATGGAGCCAAGAGCTGGACAGGTGATAGGCAAAGGGGTAACGAGAGGATCATGGGACAGGAGGTCCGGGAAGAAAGACAAGGTGCGGGGGACCCAGAGGATGGGCAAGGGGTATATTCAGAGGGACAGAGGGAGAAAAAGGAGAGTGAGAGAAAGAATGTGTGCATAAAAATAAGTAACAGATGGGGTACGAGCGGGAGGTGGGGCATAGCGGAAGTTAGAGAAGTCGATGTTCATGCCATCAGGTTGGAGGCTACCCAGACGGAATATAAGGTGTTGTTCCTCCAACCTAAGTGTGGCTTCATCTTTACAGTAGAGGAGGCCGTGGATAGACATGTCAGAATGGGAATGGGATGTGGAATTAAAATATGTTGCCACTGGGAGATCCTGCTTTCTCTGGCGGACAGAGCGTAGGTGTTCAGCAAAGCGGTCTCCCAGTCTGCGTCGGGTCTCGCCAATATATAAAAGGCCACATCGGGAGCACCGGACGCAGTATATCACCCCAGCCGACTCACAGGTGAAGTGTTGCCTCACCTGGAAGGACTGTTTGGGGCCCTGAATGGTTGTAAGGGAGGAAGTGTAAGGGCTTGTGTAGCACTTGTTGAGCACCTACGCTGTGTCCGCCAGAGAAAGCAAGATCTCCCAGTGGCCACACATTTTAATTCCACATCCCATTCCCATTCTGACATCTCTATCCACGGCCTCCTCTACTGTAAAGATGAAGCCACAGTCAGGTTGGAGGAACAGCACCTTATATTCCGTTTGGGTAGCCTCCAACCTGATGGCATGAACATTGACTTCTCTAACTTCCGCTAATGCCCCACCTCCCCCTCGTACCCCATCCGTTATTTATTTATATACACACATTCTTTCTGTCACTCTCCTTTTTCTCCCTCTGTCCCTCTGAATATACCCCTTGCCCATCCTCTAGGTAACCCCCATCTTGTCTTTCTTCCCGGACCTCCTGTCCCATGATCCTCTCGTATCCCTTTTGGCTATTACCTGTCCATCTCTTGGCTCCATCCCTCCGCCTCCTGTCTTCTCCTATCATTTTGGATCTCCCCTCTCCCTCCAACTTTCAAATCCCTTACTCACTGTTCCTTCAGTTAGTCCTGACGAAGGGTCTCGGCCTGAAACGTCGACTGCACCTCTTCCTAGAGACTCTGCCTGGCCTGCTGCGTTGACCAGCAACTTTTATGTGTGATGCTGACTATAGCCAATTTTATCATGTGCCTTCAAGGCACGAGACCTCATCCTGTATAATTGATTCCAACATCTTTTCAACGACTGACTTCAGAGTAACATGGCCTGCAGTTCCTTTCTTCTTCCACTGTCCTTTCCTGAAGAGTGGAATGACATTTACAAATTTCCAGACTTCTGGAACACTGCAGAACCTAGTGATGCTGAGATCACTACTAATGTTCGGACGATCGCTTCAGCTGCCTTTTTCGGAACCCTGTGTTGTGCACCATCTGGTCCGGGTAACTTACCTACTTTCCATACCTCTCTTTCGTTGTACGCATTGAGGAAGATAACAAAAGTCTAATTCAGCAACCCCCGTGACAAGCTCGAATACTAACCAAATTACGCACCAGAAACCAATAGATAATCGCTATAGTTGAATTGAATGTCCGGGTACAGAAGGGCTCACAGCATCAATCCGATGTTTCTTGGTTAACTCTAATTCGACGTTAAGCACACATTTCTTCCTCCATGAGTGGTGAACTTCCAGAATTCCTTTCCGCTTCGTCCACTTCTTGGGTCAGGCACAGGCCGGAGGAGACTCACCCGTTCCGTTCCCGTTGTCGGTTAGTGACAGGGGCATTCAGCAACAGGATTTCCTGTCTGAATAATTAATGCAGGGAAGGATTTTTCAATCATGAACATGGACAATGTGTTGTTGATTCCAACCTCCCTCTGTCACTTCTTCAATGAATGGGGTTATCCGTTCTCTACCACTGATGTTGCCCTCACTCGCATCTCCTCAATTTCACGGCCATCAGTTCTCAACACGTCTTCCTGCCTCCAGAAAAGGTATACAGATTCTCTTTTCCTTACAAACCACTCTAGGAGCATCCGAGTCTAGCACGTCGTTCTTCAACAGGACTGCATTACTAATTTCATCTTTACTTCGTCTCCGCCGCTCCTCTCTGCTCTTTCTGCAGGGTCCACTTACTTCGTACCTTCTTCAACAATTTTCCCTATCCACCGATTTCCTTCCTGGCACTTATCACTGAAAGCGGTAGAAGTACTAGAGGACTGCCCATGCACGTCCTCCCTCATGCTCACAGGCAGCCCTTCCCGGTGAAGGAAAACTTCACCCGACCATTCTATCGTAATTCTCTATTTTAGACATGGATTGTGGTATCGCTTTGACGAGCTCCTTCGCCCCATCCGCAATATGCAAGATTTCACACTGGTCGGCATTTTAATGTCATTACCCATTCTCATTCCAACGTGTCGCTGCACTCTGTCGTCTCAGGCCACGATGATGTAAATCATAGGTTAGAGTAAAAACACCTGCAATTCCGTCTGATTAGGCGCCAACCTGATAGGATAAACGTTTTTTTTTAATCGGTGATCTTTTCCCCCTCCTTCCCCTTCTCTTTTTTTTACCATTTCTTATTCTGGATTCCCTCCTGCTTCATCTCTTTCGACATCTACCTATCGCTTCTCTATTTTTCAACTCCTTTCCTTTCTCCAGTCCTATCTACTGTTCAGATTCTTTCTTAAACTTTTCCACCTAATATCTCCCAGCTTCACACTTTATCCTACTCTACAACCTACCCATCTTCGCCCCGCACCTGTCTTCATCCTTCAATAGCTAGCGTGTACTCCCTCCACGCCACCCACCTTCTTCCCCCGGTGTCTTCCTCTTCCCTTTCCAGTGCTAATGAAGGGTAGAGACTTGATATTTCGGCTCGTTATTCCTCTCCGTGGATGCAGCCTGGCTTGTTCATTTCCTCCAGCCTTTTATGTATGTCTTTTTGATCCGTGTGCCAGAAATTCGACGGTCTTGAATCTGTCATTTAGGTTTAGTTGTTTTCATAAGAGCATAAGACCATATGACAAAGGAGCAAAATTGGGCCATTCGGCCCCTCAAGTCCGCTCCGCTATTCACTCACAGCTGATCCACTTTTCTCCCCTCCTCAGCCCCACTTTCCGACCTTCTCTTAGTTAACGAACCAAAAACTGTTCAGAATACTCACGGGGAGGCCTCAAAAGTTATGTTTTAGGCTGCAGCATCAGGACCCACGCTCTTATTCGAGACCTCCTGAAATGAGTGCTGACATTGCATTTGCCTTCCTCACCACAGATACAACCTGCAAGTTAACAATTAGGCCTTAAGGTTGTTTGCACAAAGACTTCCAAGCAAGTTTGGGTCGCTTTTTTTTTGTATTTTCTCCCCATGTATAAAATACTGTGCACATTCATTTATTCTGTCAAAGTGCACGACCATGTATTTACCAGCATTGTATTTCATTTGCCACTTACTTGCCCATTTTCCCAATCTGTCTAGATGCTTCGAAAGCTTTTCCGTTTCCTCAAACTCCCTGCTCCGCCACCTGTCATCGTATCACATGCAAACTTAGCAACAATCTATCTGTTCCATTATCCAAATCATTGATATACAACATGATATAAAGCGGTCGCAATACCGACCTCTTTGGAAGACCACTAGTCACTGGCAGCCGACTAGAAAACGATTCTTTCAGTCATACTAGCTGCCTCCTACCAATCAACAAATGCTCTAACCCTGCTAGGAACGATCCTGGACTGCCATGGGTTCGTGACTTAGTAAGCAGCATCTTCTGTGGCAACTTGTCATAGGCCTTCTAAAAATCCAAATATATAACATCTACAGCATACCCTTTAACTATCCTACTTGTAATCTCCTCGGGTAATTCCAATAGGTTCGTCAGGCAAACTGTCTCCTTAAGGAAACTATGCTGACGTTTTCCTATCTGCTTCTGTGTCACCAAGTACACCATAACCTCATCATTAACAATTAACTCCAATATCTTCCCAAACACTGAATTCTGGCTTAATGGTCCATAAGTTCGATTTGCTGCCTCCTTGCTTTCAAAGAGACTGGAGAGACACTTGCAATGTTCCAGTCCTCCGGGACCATTCCAGAATCCAAGGATTCAGGAAACATTATTAGTAATGCCAACACACTGTCTAGGGTGCCGTTCATCCGTTCCGGGTGGCTTATGCATCTTTCGGTCTTATAGTTTTTGAGCAGCTTCCCCCTTCTAATAGTAACTGTACTCACTTTTCCTTCCACACACCCTTCAATACTGGGCACTCTGCTGGAGTCTTCAGCAGTGAGGACTGATACAAAATACTCATTTAGTTCATCTGCCATTTCCATGTCCCCCGTTATTATGTCTCAAACCTCATATCCTAGCCGCCCGATACCCACTCTAATCTTTGTTTTATTTTAAGGCGTTTTCTCTCCATCTTGATATTGTTTACCAGCGTGTTTTCATATGTCCACTTTTCCCTTCTAATGTTCTTGTTAGTTACTTTCTACACGTGTCTAAAAACTTCCCAATCCTCAAAGCTCCGTCTAATTTTCCCTTGATATATAATCTTTCTTTTGCGTTTACATTAGTTTTGACTACGTTGCTAGATACGTTTTTACTGTTTTGTTATTTGAGTATTTATTCGTTTGTAAAATACATCAATCCTGCACTAGAAACCCATGTCGTTTTTTTTTCTGTACTCTCATCCCGGCAAGCATCTCACTGAAATATAAATTTTCCAACTCCTCTCTCATACTACTGTAACTTACTGTACCATTGAAATACTGCTACCTCAGACTTTACATTCGGCATATCAAATTTCAAGTTGAACACAATCATAACGTGATTACTGCCTCCTAAGGATTCTTCTACTTTAAGCTCCTCAATGGCCTCCGGTTCCTTATGTAACACAACGTCTGCTATAGCTGATTCTCTAGTCGTCTCAACACAAACTGATCAAAAAGTTATCCCATTGGAAATCAAGAAATTCGCCCTCTTGAGATCCATTACCAACTTGATTTTCCTCATCTACCCGCATGTTAAAATGTCCCATGACGATCATGACATTGACTTTTTGACACTCATTTTCTATTCCCCGTTGTTATCTGTAGTCTAAATCAAAGGCACTGTGCAGAGGTCTGAATTATAGCTGCCATCAGGGTCACTTTACCCTGCCAGTTTCTTAACTCAACCTACAAGAATACGATATCTTCCAAACTATGTCTCATATTTCTTATGTTTTGATTTATTTCTTTACCAGCAGAGCATCGCCAGCACTTTGCCTACCTTCCTGTCCCTCTAATACAGTATTTAACCGTGGACATTCAATTTTCAACTCTAGCCGTCCTTCAGATACGATTCAGTGATGTCCACAACACCAGACCCGACAATCTGCAAAAGTTCAGCAAGATTATCCACCTCAATTCTTATACGCCATGTATTCAGATAAACTCTTTCAGTGCGTTACTTGTAACGATTTTTCATTCTGCAGCCCCAGTGCACTGATACTCACCCTGCTGGCTGCGATGTTGACCTTCCTGACCGTCTGACTACACCCCGTCTTTAATTTTTAACCACTCGTCCTGTTCTGATTACCTTCATTCCGGTTCCCTCCCTCCTAGAAAATGAGTTTAAACCTTCCCCTACAGCTCTTACAAACAAGCCAGCGAGAATATTGTCCCCTTCACGTTCAGGTGTAACCTGTCCCTTTCGTTCAGGAAATACCTCCCCCAGAGGAAACCGCCGTGATCCGGGAGTCTGAAGCCCTGGCTCTTGCGCCAGCTTCTCAGTCACGTAGTTTTCTGCCAATTCCTTCCGTTGCTGCCCTCACTGGGGCCTGGCCCAGGCAGCAATCCAGCAATTAATACGGTGTTGCTCCTGCTTCTCAGCGTTCTGCCGAGTTCTCTACAATCTCTCTCATCAGGACATCTTTGTCTTTCTTTCATATGTAATTGGCAGCAATAGGTATCAGGATATCTAGCTGTTCACTCTCCCCCTCCAAAATGCTGTGGACGCGATATCTGTGACGCTGGCACCTGCGAGCTAAGAATCCATTTGTGGGTCCCATTCACTTCCTCAGAATCTCTTATATGTTCCCGTGACTATTGAGCCCGTTACCCGCTTCTTCTTCTTTCCCTTCTGCAGCACGAACACATGCTTAGTGCTGGTAACTTGGTCTCCGTAGCATTTCCTTGGGAACTTATTCCCAAAGCATAATCAAAAACGGTCTACTTATTTTTGAGGGAATGGCCACAGGGGTGCTCTGCGCTAACTACCTATTTATTTTCCTATTACTTCTCTTGATAGTTACTCAGCTACCCGCCTCCTGCAGTTTAGCGGTGACTACCTACCTAGCTCCCTGTAGTTTGACGGCCTCCCGTGCAAACTGAATGTCATTCAGCTGCTGCGCCAGATCCCTAACACCGTCTTCAAGGAGGTGCAGCTGGATGAACAGTACACAGATGTAGATCTTTGGCAGAATCTCGGTCTCCCATGACGCCAACTTCCGACAAGAAGGTCACACAGCGGCCAGTTTTGTCCCTTCATGCGTTGCAGCTTCCAGAGCAGAGCATCTTCTCCTTAATAATAGCAACTAAACTCACTTCTGCAACGTCCAACACTAAACCATTTCTGGCACTCAGGCATGCCATAGTGAAGAATGACGCAAAACACCGATTAAGTTCGTCTGCCGTTTCCTCGACCCTATCACTGCCTCTGCAACGTCATTTTCCAACAGTCCGATATCCACTCTCACCTCTCTTTTACAATTTATATATATTTTGAACAAAATCTTCCTGTAAAATCTTTATGTTATTTTCTGGATTCCCTTCATTTTTTTTCCTCTTCGTATTGCAATTAATTGTCTTCCGTTGGGTTTTAAATGTTTCCCAATCCTTTGCATTTAAACTGTCTTAGACATGTGAACCGCGTTTGCTTGATCCTCCCCTTAGAATGCTTGTTCATCTTTGCGATGCATCTTTTCTGTGCTCTCCGAAATTCCTCCAAAAAACCCCAGCCACTGCTGTTCTCCCTTCATCCCTTTTAGTGTTTCCTAGGAATCAATCCTGGCCAATTCCTTTGCCACGCCTCTGCAGTTCACTTTACTCCCCCGTAATTCTGGTATATCTCATTTTATCTTACCCTTCTCAATCTGCAGGGTGAATTGTTTGATATTATCGTCACTGCCTTCCAAGCGTTTCTTTCATGACACAAGCATTCCAGGATTTTTTTTCCCTTCGGTGCACAACCACAAGCTGCTCTGAAAAGCTATTCTGCAAATACCCCCATTAATCTGTAGCTACTAACGTTATAATTCGTAGCCGGCTTCCTGTCTACTGTTGACAGGTCTGTATATAACTTTCAGCAAGGTCTCGTTAGGCTTCTCTAGAGTTTCTTAGCTCTACCTATAAGCTTTCTATATCTTCCGATCCTAGAATCTGATTTCATTTTTAGTATCAGAGATACCGCTCCCCCCACCCCTCCCCCACCTCCGCCGCCTGCTTATCTGTTTCTTGGATGTATCCTTGCATGTTAAGTTCCGATCTTCTTTCAACCATGACTCGGAGATTTGTCATCAAAATATCTATCCATAAACTAGTCTGATACCTGTCTTCACCGGATAGCCACGAAAGAAAGAACGTAAGAGCCGTTCAAAGAGAAACATTAAACCCACCCGCTGCACAAAAAGCAACAGCAATCCGATTATCAACTACCAAAACCCCACTACCCCTGCACAAAGCGAAACAAGAACTTCAATCGCTAAAACAAATTCTCCCGCGCACAGTCCACGAATAGAACATAACAGAACACGAACTGCAAACCCTCTTCTTTCGCACAACTACAAGGAAAATAAGCGAGTGATAGGAAGCACAAAATATCAAAACCACCAGTCTGAAAAGGTCAATAAACACAATAGTCCAATCCATTTTTTTCAGAACCATTATGGCATCCTCCGATATCACCGATATTCATCGGAACGGAGGTTCACTGGTGAGCGCAGAAGTCTGCCCACATGCCACAGCGATACCTACACACGACGACAGGGCGCTCACAGACTTGTTTTCTGGCAGTGGGAGGTGAACTTTTGTTCGCCATTCGCATTCGCCTCCATGTCACAGTCTTCCTCGTTTTATCACATTCTCTAGCAGTTCTTCCTCACAGCCACTCTATACATTGCATCTACATTCGAACTAAACCCGTCATTAGTCTTATCACTCCGGTTCACATTCCCCAGGTAAATTAATTTAAACACTCCCTTGGAACTCCAGCTCGCCTGCCAAAGAGAATATCAGTTCGGGTGAATCACATTCTTTTTGTATACATAATAGCTTCCCCAGAGCAGAACCCAAAGAGCCGGAAATGTGAAAACTGTCTCTGCACCAATTCCTCAGCCACACATTCAGTTTCCAAATTATCCTGGTCTAACCTTCACTGGCACGTGGCACAGGCAGAGATCCAGAGATCACTATAACTGAATGTGCTGCTTTTCATATTTACCCATCTCATCGGTACCAATGTGTGCTAAACATTCTGGCTGCTTACACTCTCCCTTTCAAATGCTGTGGATAAGATCCGAAGCATGAATGCAGCTGACACATGGGAGCAGCATACGATTTGTTTGTCTCCCTCGCATCCACAGAATCCCGTCTCGGTTCCTCTGGCTATGGAATTGCTTATCTTCACTGCAGACCTCTTCATCACTATTCTCTTCTGAGCCACGTTACCAGTGCCAGATAGCGGGTTACTCCGACTGCTCTCAGTAGGTCGTAACACTCTACTGTATCGAAAATTTCCATGTAGTTCCTATCAATCACCACCTCATTCTCTACTATGAGGCGAAGCCCATCCAGTTCCTTACCACGTTCTTTCAGGAGCTACAGCTCCCATATTACTCCTATCGCACACAGAACAAACATCCCTGGAATCATTTGACATGATACCAGTATGCCTTAACCGACATTCCTCTTCTCCTCTCTTCTCCACTGAACTGTGGAGACAACTCAGTGCTCCAACCCTCTCACGGCGGATTCCCTCTGGTTGGTTATTGCACCCATCAGTCTCGAAAGTAGTGTACTTATTATTGAGTTAATCGGACACAGGGGTACTCTGCAGTGGCTCCCTATTCTTCTTCCTTCTCTAACATAACACTGCTATCCGACTCCTGAAAATTAGGGGCAATTACCTCCCTGCAACTCCTATCTATTACCTATACATTTTTCCATCTGAGCCGAAGTTCATCGAGCTGCAATTCATATTACTAAACACGGCCTCCAAGGAAATGCATCTTGTTACACTTCGTGCAGATATAGGTATCAGAGAGGCTGGAGGTCTCCCAGAATTTCCACACCTCACATGAAGAATGTACCACTAACTCTGGACACAACTTTCATGCACTAGCTATGTATTAATAGAAAAATAAAGAAACTCATAAGAAACTTTCCTGCTTGCTTAGAACCTCAGCCTGCGTTTGCTTAAGCCTGTTGAGTCAAAGACAGACCAGTGTAACAATAGCCCACTTGTGCAATGGTCACTCCAAAAGTACCTGCTTATCTTAGATCTTTTATTTACACCGCCCTCATTGCCATGCGCCAAAAAGAAGCTGAAAGCTCCCAAGCTATTTGGAAACCTTCAGCCCAGGCCTCCTGGGAACGTCTCTTCACGCTATTTCCACCCCGTTGAAACAACGCTGAAAGCCCAGGAGCTCGATTTAAACCTCGACTCGAGCTGCGTCACCAATGAACGTTACCGCCAAATGCTCTTAAGTCCGCAGAGAAGAAACTTAAAGCTCCCAGGCTTTTTTAAAAACCTAGCTACGTTATCAGCAAATGACCTCTCAGCAGTGTAGTCACGGTAAAGAAGGCCGCGATATGGCCAGTCCTGAAACGTTCGCTATTTATACAACTCCACGGGTACTGCCTGATCTGCTGAGCTCCTCCAGTATCTTAGATGTGCTCCTTGTGATTTAAGCCATCTTTGACAATAAATTTACTTTGATCTTCGATATGCAGAATCTCTGGTTCAGAGTTCAAATTCAAAATTCGGATTGTTTATTTTTTTTAATCAAGGTCCTCCATCAAAAAGATCCCGAGTTTCATAATATTGCAGACTTTCACAGCAGAACAAAAAATTATTAATAGAATCAATGAAAAACTGTATAAAGAGACTGACAGAAAACGAACGTGCAAATGAAGACAAACTATGGAAATACATAATTAAATAAACAAACTGGCAAACAATATCACGAGTTGCAGTGACCAGGAAGGTTACTCCATAGGTTGCGGAATCAGATCAGTGTTGCCTTTAGTCCACACTGGTTCAGCAGTCTGAATTTTGAAGGGAACAGGTTGTGTGGGACATAAGCACCCCTACCTCCTTCCTGATGGCAACAGTGAGAAGAGAGCATGGCTTGGTTGGTGACAGTTTGAATTGTATTGATGTCTGAAGAATTGATATATTGAGATCAGGAGTCGGGACTTTGTGTTGCAATTTTATCACACCCTGGTTTGGTCACATCTGCAGAATTGCATTCAGCTTTGGTCGCCCCTGTTGCTTTGGGGAGGGTACAGTAGAGGTTCATCAAGGTGCTGCCTGGATTACGGTAGATGTATAGAGGATGTTTCCCATAACAGGGGAGTCAACAACCAGATGACACACCATCAGAATATAACCACACCCCTTTTACGGGTTGACTGATCCTGAATGTAGTTAAAACTACGGAGCTGGTGATTGATTATAGGAGCAAGAAGATTGTGACCAGTTCTGTATACAATCTAGTAGAATAATGTGCGGTGGTAAAAGAATACAAATAGAGACATAGAAACATAGAAACACAGAAAATAGGTGCAGGAGTAGGCCATTCGGCCCTTCGAGCCTGCACCGCCATTTATTATGATCATGGCTGATCATCCAACTCAGAACCCCGCCCCAGCCTTCCCTCCATACCCCCTGACCCCCGTAGCCACAAGGGCCATATCTAACTCCCTCTTAAATATAGCCAATGAACTGGCCTCAACAGTTTCCTGTGGCAGAGAATTCCACAGATTCACCACTCTTTGTGTGAAGAAGTTTTTCCTAATCTTGGTCCTAAAAGGCTTCCCCTCTATCCTCAAACTGTGACCCCTCGTTCTGGACTTCCCCAACATCGGGAACAATATTCCTGCATCTAGCCTGTCCAATCCCTTTAGGATTTTATACGTTTCAATCAGATCCCCCCTCAATCTTCTAAATTCCAACGAGTCCAAGCCCAGTTCATCCAGTCTTTCTTCATATGAAAGTCCTGCCATCCCAGGAATCAATCTGGTGAACCTTCTTTGTACTCCCTCTATGGCAAAGATGTCTTTCCTCAGATTAGGGGACCAAAACTGTACACAATACTCCAGGTGTGGTCTCACCAAGGCCTTGTACAACTGCAGTAGTACGTCCCTGCTCCTGTACTCGAATCCTCTCGTTATAAATGCCAGCGTACCATTCGCCTTTTTCACCGCCTGCTGTACTTGCATGCCCACTTTCAATTACTGGTGTATAATGACACCCAGGTCTCATTGCACCTCCCCTTTTCCTAATCGGCCACGATTCAGATAATAATCTGTTTTCCTATTTTTGCCACCAAAGTGGATAACTTCACATTTATCCACATTAAATTGCATCTGCCATGAATTCGCCCACTCACCCAACCTATCCAAGTCACCCTGCATCCTCTTAGCATCCTCCTCACTGCTAACACTGCCACCCAGCTTCGTGTCATCCGCAAACTTGGAGATGCTGCATTTAATTCCCTCATCCAAGTCATTAATATATATTGTAAACAACTGGGGTCCCAGCACTGAGCCTTGCGGTACCCCACTAGTCACCGCCTGCCATTCTGAAAAGGTCCCGTTTATTCCCACTCTTTGCTTCCTGTCTGCTAACCAATTCTCCACCCACACCAATACCTTACCCCCAATACCGTGTGCTTTAAGTTTGCACACTAATCTCCTGTGTGGGACCTTGTCAAAAGCCTTTTGAAAAATCCAAATATACCACATCCACTGGTTCTCCCCTATCCACTCTACTAGTTACATCCTCAAAAAATTCTATGAGATTCGTCAGACATGATTTTCCTTTCACAAATCCATGCTGACTTTGTCCGATCATTTCACCGCTTTCCAAATGTGCTGTTATCACATCCTTGATAACTGACTCCAGCAGTTTCCCCACCACCGACGTTAGGCTAACCGGTCTATAATTCCCCGGTTTCTCTCTCCCTACTTTTTTAAAAAGTGGGGTTACATTAGCCACCCTCCAATCCTCAGGAACTAGTCCAGAATCTAACGAGTTTTGAAAAATTATCACGAATGCATCCACTATTTCTTGGGCTACTTCTTTAAGCACTCTAGAAGGCAGACCATCTGGCCCTGGGGATTTATTTGTCTTCAATCCCTTCAATTTACCTAACACCACTTCCCTACTAACATGTATTTCGCTCAGTTCCTCCATCCCACTGGACCCTCTGTCCCTTACTATTTCTGGAAGATTATTTATGTCCTCCTTAGTGAAGACAGAACCAAAGTAACTATTCAATTGGTCTGCCATGTCCTTGCTCCCCATAATCAATTCACCTGTTTCTGTCTGCAGGGGACCAACATTTGTCTTTACCAGTCTTTTCCCTTTTACATATCTATAAAAGCTTTTACAGTCCGTTTTTATGTTCCCTGCCAGTTTTCTCTCATAATCTTTTTTCCCCTTCCTAATTAAGCCCTTTGTCCTCCTCTGCTGATCTCTGAATTTCTCCCAGTCCTCAGGTGAGCCACTTTCTCTGGCTAATTTGTATGCTTCTTCTTTGGAATTGATACTATCCCTAATTTCTCTTGTCAGCGACGGGTGCACTACCTTCCTTGATTTATTCTTTTGCCAAACTGGGATGAACAATTGTTGTAGTTCATCCATGGAACCTTTAAATGCTTGCCATTGCATATCCACCGTCAATCCTTTAAGTGTCATTTGCCAGTCTATCTTAGCTAATTCACGTCTCATACCTTCAAAGTTACCCCTCTTTAAGTTCAGAACCTTTGTTTCTGAATTAACTATGTCACTCTCCATCTTAATGAAGAATTCCACCATATTATGGTCACTCTTACCCAAGGGGCCTCTCACGACAAGATCGCTAATTAACCCTTCCTCATTGCTCAAAACCCAGTCCAGCATAGCCTGCTCTCTAGTTGGTTCCTCGACATGTTGGTTCAAAAAACCATCCCGCATACATTCCAAGAAATCCTCTTCCTGAGCACCTTTACCAATTTGGTTCACCCAGTCTACATGTAGATTGAAGTCACCCATTATAACTGCTGTTCCTTTATTGCACACATTTCTAATTTCCTGTTTAATACCATCTCCGACCTCACTACTACTGTTAGCTGGCCTGTACACAACTCCCACCAGCGACTTCTGCCCCTTGGTGTTACGCAGCTCTACCCATATCGATTCCACATCTTCCCGGCTTATGTCCTTCCTTTCTATTGCGTTAATCTCTTCTTTAACCAGCAACGCCACCCCACCTCCCCTTCCTTCATGTCTATCCCTCCTGAATATTGAATATCCCTGAACGTTGAGCTCCCATCCCTGGTCACCCTGGAGCCATGTCTCTGTGATCCCAACTATATCATAATCATTAATAACAATCTGCACTTTCAATTCATCCACCTTATTACGAATGCTCCTTGCATTGACACATAAAGCCTTCAGGCGCTCTTTTACAACTCTCTTAGCCCTTATACAATTATGTTGAAAAGTGGCCCTTTTTAATGCTTGCCCTGGATTTGTCGGCCTGTCACTTTTACTTTTCTCCTTTATACTTTTTGCTTCTACCCTCACTTTACACCCCTCTGTCTCTCTGCACTGGTTCCCATCCCCCTGTTGTGAACTAACCTCCTCACGCCTAGCCTCTTTAATTTGATTCCCACCCCCCAACCATTCTAGTTTAAAGTCACCTCAGTAGCCCCCGCTAATCTCCCTGCCAGGATATTGGTCCCCCTAGGATTCAAGTGTAACCCGTCCTTTTTGTACAGGTCACGCCTGCGCCAAAAGAGGTCCCAATGATCCAAAAACTTGAATCCCTGCCCCCTGTTCCAATCCCTCAGCCACGCATTTATCCTCCACCTCATCGCATTCCTACTCTCACTGTCGCGTGGCACAGGCAGTAATCCCGAGATTACTACCTTTGCGGTCCTTTTTCTCAACTCCCTTCCTAGCTCCCTATATTCTGCTTTCAGGACCTCATCCCTTTTCATACCTATGTCATGGGTTATATACATGGGTTTTCCACTCGACAACCACAAAGGATATTTCCACGAAAGAATTAGAGGACTCGATTTTCGAAGGAACTTGTGACCCTTCAACGTCTACAGCAGGATGCTGGAGTTCTTTTATCGTCGGTTGTAGCGAATGCAGTCTTCTCTGCTGCTTTATTTTGGGGAAGCAATAACGGCGCTGGTGATGCAAAGGGTTAGGTAAACTCATCAAAATGGCTGGATCCGCCCTTGGATACAACCTGGACCCTTTTGAATTAGTGATGGAGGGGAGATGACTTACAAAATGTGATCTATCGTGGACAATATGGCAGATTCTCTCCATGACCCATTGAATAAGCGGCTGAGCACCTTTTCAAACAGATTCATTCTGCTCCGCTGCCACAGGCATTGTTACAGAAAGTCTTTCCTAAAGAATGTAATAAGCATCTACAACGTTTCATCTCTGTGCGACAGGAGAACACACATCATCTGCGTTAGTATTTCTTACATTACTATTGCACATTATTTCATATTATGGCACATTGGCATATTATTATTCTGGTGCTAGTATTAGGTAAGTCTGCACACTGCTAAGTGTGTTTTTTTCAATATTGTTACTGTTACGAAAAACATTCAACTCTAGATCAATAAATTATTTATTATTATTATTTTATTTTTAGAACAGAGATGAGAAGCTGTTTATTTTCTGTAGTTCAGCACAATTTTGAGGTCTGAGGGGTCTGTTTCTATGTTCTATGTCCTGTGTCCTGTGTTTTATGTTCCATCTCCTCTATCTTATGATTATGTTCTATGTTTTAAGGGCTAAAACTGAAAAACATGGGGATTCACTCCTTGAAAGAGCCCAGGGGATTGAATTGCAAAGGCACTTCGATGAAAACAGTCGGTCCTGACTGAGGACAGCAGGCTTGGTCAGGATTAGAGTGTCTTTATAATGCTCTTTCATAGAGGTACCACAGGGCTCTTCTTTCCCCCTCCGTAGTTGCTGCCTGACCTGCTGAGATCCTCCAAGCATTTCGTGCGTATTCCGCTGGATTTCCAGCATCTGCAGATTCTCCTGTTCTGAGAACAGGATGATAGGCTGAAAGCTCCCTTTCGCTTTGCAAAGTTCTGTGATTCAAACAGGCCGTTCTCTTCAAGCTGATTGGACCCATTTTGTAACACATCTAGCTATTGGGAAGGGTGATCTTATCAGTGCACGTTGAGTGCAAAGATCCCACCCGAGAGACAAGGTTCTCTGCATGGCATCTCACTTCGTCCTGGTGCGTCTGAGTATGCTGGTAAACATCCTTTACCTTGTCTGTCACACTGGATCACGCGAGAGAAATGTTATTTACCACGTAAGTGCAAACCTGAATGGACTTCAGGGATGCCCCGTTGTGGGAAGCACAATGACTTAGAGGCAGATCCACCTCGTCACTACTGAAGCGGATGTCCCATTATCCGTTACTGTAGAGTGGGTGCAGTTCAGAAATAGGTATATTTTGTTCCCTTATGGAAGAAAATATATATTCGCTTTGGAGATTACTCAGAGCAGGTTCAGGAGTGTGATCTCATGAATAAAACGTTTGACATTTGAGGAGGGTATGATAGCTCTGGGCCTGTACTCTGCGATATTTATAATAATGCGGTGGATCTCATTGAAACGTATCAAATATTGAAAGGCCTAGATAGAGAGGACGTGGAGATGATACTGTTTCTCCTATTTTCAATTATCCCAAACCGTCAGCTAAAAGTAATTTTATGATCAAGTTATGTAAATGTCAACATAAAATGTACTAAAGTGAAATTTGAAAAAAGCAAACACAAGGAAATCTGCAGATAATGGAATTTCAAGCAACACGCATAAAAGTTGCTGGTGAACGCAGCAGGCCAGGCAGCATCTCTAGGAAGAGGTACAGTCCTGACGAAGGGTCTCGGCCCGAAACGTCGACTTACCTCTTCCTAGAGATGATGCCTCGCCTGCTGCGTTCACCAGCAACTTTTATGTCTGCTGCTTAAAGTGAGATTAATTGTGCTCCTGGCATTAGCAGTAGAACAGAAAAGTACAATAAATTGAATGAAAAACATAATAGAAATGACGATGAACAAAGGATTATTGTGCAAACGAACAAATGATTACTCTGCTTTAACCGGCAACCTTTCATCTCTTACCCCTTTCACTGCACTGCGCTCTAAACACTTTAAGACAATTTTTGGTTCAATTGTTCAATCAGTGGTTGCTTTTAATATCAGCTAATGTATATAGTATATAACCTCAAATTCTTTCTCTCAGCAAACATCCAGTATACGGAAGAAAACCACAAAAAAATAATGACAGAAAAACGTTAAACCACAAGGCGCGCTCGCCCTCCAACACACAGGCAGCAGCACATCAACCCTTCCCAAATTACAGCAGAAATCATCAACTCTCCCAACCTATCAACCATTTGTAATGTTGTTTATATTGTAAATACTTGCTGGTGTTTATATATCCATTTGAACCTCTATGTCGAAACTTATTATCTTTAAGCAACACACATCAAAGTTGCTGGCGAGCGCAGCAGGCCAGGCAGCATCTCTAGGAAGAGGTGCAGTCGACGTTCCTTCAGGAAGGACCCTTCCTTCAGTTAGTCCTGACGAAGGGTCTCGGCCTGAAACGTGGACTGCACCTCTTCCTAGAGATGCTGCCTGGCCTGCTGCGTTCACCAGTAACTTTGATGTGTGTTGCTTGAATTTCCAGCATCTGCAGTATTCCTGTTGTTTGCATTATTATCTTTATGCAGTTCTTTGTTCTGTGTACTTCTTTAATGCTGTTCTCTTTGCTCCTCCGTGACGTGCCAACACAACATTGCAGATTCCTAATAGATGTTAATATATATGGCGAACAAAAATGAGCAGTGATCCTTTAGAAGCTTCCCCCGTGACCTTGAATGTACAAGAAAGCTGTTTGTTTAGTGATTGCCCTGGTGAAAAAGACAGAAGCATCCACGATCAATTAGCTGGCGGGAGTTTTCAAGGATATCATCAATTCTCACTGCTGCAGTCGCAAGTACCCACCTGCTTCAGAAGGGCAACAATCATACCAGTGCCCAAGAAGAGCAGGGTGAGCTGACTGCTTAACGTATGATGCGTAAACCCACATCGACTTCCCCTGGATTTTCAGAGTAGTATATGCAGTTAGCAGTAATTGAAGTGGAACTTCCCATCGGGGCTCAAGGTATTTTTTGGGTACTATCTGAGCAGTAGCAAATCTCCTGCTTGATAGTCTAACATTTTGCAGCTCTGGCGTTCTTCTGACTTTCCAGTACCTGTTGATGGAAACATTTAGGAGTTGCATTAGGACTGCAGGATACTGCAACATGCTTTCATTCATAGCATGGCTGTCCATCTGTTTAATTAAAGAAAGGAAGAGCACGCCGCTTGGCACGTGCATGGGACATTCCAATCCCATTTCTTGCGATGTAGGCCTGTTCTCTTCTTTAGAACGCAGGTCATTTTCACAAGAGGCAATGGCCATATCTCTTAGATCAGTGCCCTAATTTCACAGTCAATATAATCAATTTGCCTTTCAGTGCCCTGTTCCATATTTCAACGGCTCTAGTAGATTTAAGATGGTAAGGGCAGATGAAATGATGCTCTTACTCTGCTAGAGTGTGTCAAATCCTTCACTACGCTGCCTGTGAAGTGTGACCCATTATCGCTTGATATATCTTCTCAGGTATGTTGAGCCAAACAATAATTTTTCTTCATAAGATTTCAGCAGCAGTTACGGCGTCCTTTTTACGATTTGGAAAATGAAGTTCAGATAGGGAGTACTTCGTTCATCAGTAAAATTTGAAATGGCATCGAAAGCCTGTTCAGACTGAGCGAAGGCCGCTGCAAGAATTAAAACACGTGGAGGTTCTTTCAGCGGGAGATTCGATTGGGTGAAGTACGCAGGCGCAGTGTCCCGTCTTTGTGCGAGACCGCTGAGCGAGTTGCAGGGTGAAAGGAAGACACTGTTCAGCGAAGCGATCGCCGGAGTAGCATAACACAGAGGGAGACTTTGGCTCATCGGAGCTTCGTCGAGGACGGGCCTTAGAAAGGTAGTTTACTTTACTGTAACCTTTTAATTGGGGGTATTACTGCAAAGCCATTTTTCTGCTTTAGGAGTCAGATATGCGCTATCCAGAAGACTCGCAGTCTCCCTGATGGCCACATTATTCTCAGCTGCATCGAGCTGCTGCTCCTTAGAATCTGTGCTGGGAAACTGGATGTGGAGTTCAATTACTTTCGACTTGTTAAGGAAAGTGGTGATGTGAATGATAGGAGCTGCAGGCAGGTAGGCTAAACGGGGACACAGAGATAAGTGTGTGGCTGTCTGGAGAGGAAAGGGGGAGCGTCAGATAGTTGAGAACACCCCGATGATCACAATACATAATGATAAATACTCCAATTTGAGTACTGTTGGCGGGGCGACCTATCTGGGACTATCAACTGTGCCCGTGTCTCTGATTCTGAGTCTGGCCCTGTGCCTCTAAAGCTAAGAGTATCGAAACAATAATCTGGTCTCTCATGATAGTGGGACGCGATACTCTGCAGGCGTAAAAGAAACATGGATTATAGTTTGCTTCCCAGGTGCCAGTATGCCTGATGTTTCTGAACTGTATACAATATCCTGAAATGGGAAGGTAGGTAGCCAGACGTAGTAGTACATATCGGTACCAATGACTTAGGTAGAAAGATGGAGGAGGTCCTGAAAGCAGAACTCACGGAGTTCGGAAGGAAGCTGAGAAGCTGGAACTCAAGGGTACTAATCTCGGATAGCTTCATGTGCCACGTGACAGAGAATAGAGACATAAAATGAGGTAGCGGATAAATGCGTGTCCGAAGGATAGGAGCAGGAGACAGGGATTTAGATTTCTGGATCATTGGGATCAATTCCAGGGCAGGTGTGATCTGTACAAAAAGGATTGGTTGCACTTGAATCCCTGGAGAGGGGGTTGGTTAAAATTATTGGGGAGGTTTTGGGCAGATTTTCAAAGGGTTCCCAAACAAATTGAAGAGGCAGAGGATGCGGAGTTTGGAGCACAAGTAAAGGCAACTTTTATGGAGTTTGTGGGAAGGATAGGCAGATAATAGAGCAATGATGCCCAGCCTGATAGCTTGAGATGTGCGTAATTTAAAGCAAAGAGTATCATAAACAAGGTGGGCGAACTTCGAGTCTGGATTCCAATAGGTAGAACTATGAGTTGTGGCCATCACAGAGACTTGGATATCTCAGGAGAAGGAATGGCTGCCGAGTGTACCATGCTTTAGGTGTTTCAAAAAGTATAGGGAGGAGGGAAAATAATTGGGAGCGTGGTATAGATAATCATAACTGGAGAGATGGAGGTAGTCATGGAGGAGTCAACTGCTGAGTCAGTGTTGGTGGAGGTCAGAAACAGGAAGGGGTTATAACTCGGAACTGTTATTTATAGAATCCCACAATGGTAACAAGTACATCAAGTAACAGATAGGGAGGCATATTCTGGAGAGATGCAATAATAACAGGCTGGTCCTGATGGGAGATTTTATCTTTCATTATATTGACTGTCATCTCCCTTGAGCAAAAGTTTTAGATAGGGTGGAGTTTGCAAAGTGTGTTCATGAAGGCTTCCCGGTGCAATATGTAGGTTAGCCAATGACAGGAGAGCCTGTACTTGATCTGGTAATGGGAAATGAAACTAGTCAGGAGTCAGTTCTCTCAGTCGGAATAAATATTGAAGGCAGTGCTTACAATTATATCTCATTTCCCAAAGAGAGGTATAGGAACAGCCAATTTGGGAAAACGATTTATTGGGGTTCGGGGAAATATGATATTATTAGGCAGGATCTTGGTAGAATAAATTGGGAGCAGACGTTCTGAGCGAAATACACGGCTGAAATGTGGCAAATGTTCCGGGAACTTCCATTGCGTTCTGCATACGTATGTTCTATTGAGGCAGGGAAAGTATAGTAGGGTAAAGAACTGTGGTGTACAAATCACGTGGAAATTAGTTAAGTAGAAGAGAAACGCTTACGAAAGGATTCTAACTAATGTAGCCCCCCTCCCCCCCCCCCCCCCGGCCACCCTCATATAAGTCGAAACCCCATTACACTAGGATCTGTTAGGATCGAGAAAATTTTGAGATTACTAGGAAAGAAGTCCGAAAACAATTTCGGAGAACTTGGCGGGCCCGTAAGAAGGCCTTGACGAGCAGGATTAAGGAAAACCCAAAGGCATTCAGGAAGTTTGTGAAGAGGAAAGGAATCAGACGTATGAGAATAGGACCAATCAGGACTGATTGTGGAAACTTGTGCATGGAGTCGGAGGAGGTAGCAGAGTTACTTAATGCGAACCTTGCTTCAGTATTCAACAAGAAAAATGAACTGGCAATTGCAGGGATACTTTACAGCGGATTGCAACGCTTGAGTATACAAAGAGGATGTACTGGAGAATTTAAACAGCATTTACTTAAGTCACCGTGACAAGGAGTGATATTCCCCCGGTTATGGTGGGAAGAGAGGGAAGAGATTGCTGAGCCTCTGGCGATGATCTTTGCATCATCAATAGGGACGGGTGATGTATACGAGGATTGTAGGGTTGCCAATGTTGTTCCCTTGTTTAAGAAAAGGGGGTACAGATAACTCATGACATTATAGGCCAGAGTCTTACTTCAGCAGTTGGTAAGTTGATGGAGGAAATCCTGACCATTAGAAATAGTTCGTTTGGCCTTGTCAAAAGGAGGCTGTGCCTTACGAGCCAGATTGAATTTTCTGAGGATGTCTCTAAGCACATTGATGAAGGTAGGGCAGTGCATAGAGTACATCTGGATTTCAGCAAGACATTTGACAAGGTACCCCATGCAGTAAGAAAGTAAAGAGGCATGGGATCCAAGGGGAAAATGCTTAGTAGATGCAGAATCGGCTTGCCTACAGAAATCAAAGTGTGGTTGTAGATGGGTCATATTCTGCTAAACAGTCTGCAAGCCCTTGTTTCTAGCATTGATGAAGCAGTAGCTCATGTGCAGAAAGCTGAGAGTGGGGAAAAACGGGAGCCTCTTTTGTTCGCCTGTCGGTTAATCGTGGTGTTCCTCAGGGGCCTATGTTGGAACCAATTCTTTTTAAGTCATATGCCAATGGTTTGGATGGGGGAATTGATGATTTTATTGCAACATTTACAGACGATTTGAGAAAATATGGAGGTGCAAGTAGTTTTAAAGTGGTAGAAAGGCTGACGAACGATGCAGACAGATTAGGTAGTGGTCCAAATGGCCTATTTGTTCACCTAAATCTTATGGTTTTATGGATAATTTCAAAGCAGCATATCCCTGTTTTTTTTTATTCACAAAACATAACAGCAGACGAGCAGCTCGAATTAATATACATCAAAGGCGTCAACATTTCCACCGTGCAAATGAGCAAGCACCAGCTGATAACCTTGCATTCCTAACAGGTAAATATACATGAATCTTTACTATTTCACTATTCCCGTCCTTTCTGGCAGGAACATGTCACCATGAGTTTTAGAGCATCCATTTAATTCTACAATTACATATTGACGTTACCGTCTGAGTATACATTCAGATAAAATAATCTAAAACCAAACTTCCGAAAAAAAAACAAAGAGGAAGAAAATTATAATATTGGAGTAAAATGCAGATAAGCCAACCAGGGGAGAGACTGTACTTGATCTAGTAATGGGAAATAAACCTGCTCAGGTGTCAGATCTCTTGGTGAGAGAGCATTTCCGAGGCAGTGATCACAACTCCATCTCCTTTACCATTGCTTGAGAGGGATAGGAGCAGAAAATTAAAAAAAAACATTTAATTGGGGTAGGATGAAATATGATACCATTCGGCAGGAACTTGGGGAGATCAACAGGGAGAAGATGTTCTCAGGGAAATGCACGGCAGAAATGTGGCAATTGTCCAGGGAACATTTGCATGGCATTCCTCACAGGTATGTACCACTGAGCCAGGGAAAGGATGGGAGCGTAAAAGAACCATGGTGTACAAAGTATGTAGAGAATATATTGAAGGAGTACAGGAACGTTTACGAAAAGTGCAAGAAACTAGTGTTACGTACCCCGTAACTGGGTTGCCAAACCAGCAGAAATGGACCACTTAGTTGGAGTCTGGATTACTGGAACTAAGAAAGTTTTATGAAAGAAATAAGTAACAGAGGTACTCTAATCGTAAGGATATAAATGCAACAGGTTAGCCATGACAAAACACACATGTACACAGAACTAGGGTAATAGGAATCAATCAAGCTCTATCGCAGTCTAGGGGTATAATGATCAGTCTCAAGTGACGCAGAGTCCAGTTCAGCAGAGTACAGTTCGCAGTAATCACTGTTGTGCCGTTAGAGAGAGAGAGAGAGAGAGAGAGAGAGAGAGAGAGAGAGAATATGCAAATTCTGATTCAAACAGACCTTTGTTCTTCGCAGTTAGCTTTCGGGCGAACCCTTTTATGTCTTCTGTGGTCACCGACTGTGACCTCTCCGTTCCGGATACGACCGTTCTTCCGCGGTGAACTCGGCACCCAGGCAAGGGTGGACACACACACCAGGTCCCGCCGATCGTACCTTCTCACCCTGTGCGTCTATGGTTGGTCCCGCGACCAGACCTCCAAACTCGCACCTACTTGTGGGGGCACACCGCTTTTCTAGGGTTTCGTTATCTCGTGATCTCGTTGTGTGTCTGTCGTGCCTTAGCGAACGTATTCTTTTTATTCCCCTGCTGGGGTATCGCCTGTCCATCAAACTTCAAACAGTTCAGGTTCAAAGCAACCGGTCTGTCAATACTCTTAATTGTGTTTCTTTTCCGTTACCTCTCTCTCCTCTCTCATTAACATTTTGAACGCTTCTCCATTCTCTCCCTTATGTCTCTCATCAGTATCAATCCTCTGAGAACTTGGTTTTTCAACACTAGATACTGTTAGAGCTCTAGAAAATTGCAAGGGTGCCAGGAAGGAGCTAATAAATAAAATTAGCTGAGCTAGAAGCGGCCATGAGAAGGCCTTGGCGAGCAGGTTCAGGAAAACGCCAAAGTAGTCTACGAGTACTTGAAGAGCAAGAGCATGAGCCGTGTGAGACTAGGAGTAATTAAGTGCAGAGTGGAAACATGAGCCTGCAGCCGGAGGAGGTAGCGCAGGTACTTAAGAAATACTTTGCTTCATTATTCACCAGTGCAAGGGACCTTGGCAATTGTGCGGAGAATTTACAGCGGGCTGAAACGCTTGAGTGTATAGGTATTAAGAAAGAGGTTGTGCTGGAGCTGCTGAAAGGTATTAACATAGTTACGACTCCGGGACTGGACAGGATATTCCGAAGGCTATTGTTGGAAGGGAGGTAGCAGATTGCTGAGTCTCTGGCGATGATGTTTGCATCATCAATGGGATCGGGAGAATTACCAGAGGATTGGAAGTTTGGAAATATTGTTTCATTGTCCAAGAAGGGGAGTAGAGATAGCTGGGGAAGTTATAGACCAGTGTCTCTTACTCCAGTGGTGGCCAAGTTGCTAAGGATGTACGTGAGGGGCAGGACTTATGAGCATTTGGAGAGGCAAAATCTGATTAGGGATATTCAGCATGGCTTTGGCAATGTAATTCGTGCCTTATGAACCTGGTTGAATTATTTAAGGCTGTAACAAAGAACATTGATGAAGGTAGAACAGTGGTGTTACTGCATATCGATATCAGTAAGGAATCTGATAACATTCCCCATGTGAGGCTCATTCAGAAGGTAAGGAGGCATGGGATCGAAGGAGACCTTGATTTGTCGATCCAGAATTGACTTGCCCAAAGATCACGAATGGCTGTTGTAGACATTTTGTATAATGCATAAGCAGAATTTACAGAGATGTTTCCTGGATTGCTCAGCGTACCTTGGGAGATTAACTAGCCTGAACTTGGCCTTTTCTCCTGGGTGTAACGGAGGATAAGTCGTGATCTGAACGACGGTGAGAGGCGTCGATCGTGTGGATAGCCAAAACCTTATTCCCAGTGCTGGAATGGCTGACACGAAGGGACACATTTGTAATGTGCTTGGAAGTAGGTACCCAGGGAATGTTAAAGGTATTTTTTTCACACAGATAGTGGTAAGTACGTGGAATGCGCTGCCGCCGACAGTGTTGCAGGCGGATGCAATAGGGTCTTTTTAAGAGATTCTTGGAATGGAGCTGAGATATATAGAGAACTATGCTGTAGGGTAACTCTAGGCATTTTCTAGAGTACGTTACATGATCGGTACATCTTGTGGGCCGAAGGCCTGAAACATGCTATAGATTTCTATGTTCTTTTGCAATTATCTTCCTTACTACCGATTCAACACTCTACGCAACAATTAGGGATCCGACACGTGGACTTCCACGATCCCTTCTTCGATTTCTGAATACGATTTACATATACAAATTAGTTTACGACTTTATTCCCCCCATTAACTTGCAAGATCTTAACTGTTGTATGTTGTATTCTATCTGCAACATTTTCCCCTATTCCCCTCGTCTGCCCATGTATCTTTGCAGATTCCCTACTTCCTCAGCAGTAACCGTAACACCTATGTTTGCATCGCCCACAAGGTTTGGCTCAAATCCATTAGTACCTCCACCAACAGTGTTGACAGGAAGCGTAAAATGTAGCGCGACTTTAAGCGAACTTGTTGAGACCGCATGTTGAGCATCGTGTACAAGTCGGGTCTCACAACTCTGGAAGGACATATCCGCAACAGAGTGAGCTCCGCACAAGGACTGGATTGTTTATGAGTATGGCAACGCGGCTATGGAAGGGTAGCATACCCAAGGAGGGTAGGGTAAGATCTACTGACCACATACAGAAGTGGAAGCGTCATGACAGACTGGCTGCATGCTACATATCACTGCTTGTTTGACGATTCTGTCACCAAGCGTCACTGTCTCGATGGGGGTTTGGTAATTAGGCGTGAGATTGAAAGGGAATTCTGTAATATGTATTCATAATTTGGTTTATTTTGACATTCTTTAGTGTTTTAGGGGGCCTTCGTGCCCAGAGGTTCCAATTGATGAGCTCTCTCCTGTATATCCTGAAAGATACCCAGTGGGAGGCAGGTGACTGCTCTTATCAATGAATTGCAGTCTCTTGTTGTAGGTGCAGAAGTAGGCCATTCGGCCCATCAGGTCTGCTCTTCCATTCAGTCGTGTTATTACTGTCCTTGTACTGCTGGGGTTGTACTTGGTTCTAAGTGTCTACAAGAGTGCTGAGTGCGTGCAGATTAGATAGCTCGCTCTAAAGCGCGTCGAGTTATTTCCAGAATGTGTATATCCCAGTCGTGAATGACTTCATTTGTGGAGCTCGTTGTTCTTACAGATAACTCTTTGCTATTTCTGTGCTTTATATTGTGTGTGTGGGGGGGGGAGGGTAGGAGGACAGGGGAGTGTCTCGGTGGTGAGGATGATGGTCATATCACGAATATACCTTCAGCCCCCACATTATAGATATTGTAGCAGTATGTGTCAGCGCAGGACCATGTTGTGTTTTACTTGACCAACTCCCTGCTGTGGATCGCTGGAATTTAACTGGGCCGAATCTGTGCAGTTCCAAAACTGGTTTGCGCAGGCCTATGTATTTCTGGTGTTGACATAGGCTTGTGTAAAGCTCCGTGATCACACAAAACAAAAAACACGCTGACTCTCCTACAAGGCAAACCCATTGCGCATTTAACCGACTTTGAACGCGTATCATCTTGTTGGTCGACCTGTTACTAACATGTTATAACTGATCAGTAACCGAAGCAGATTGCGTTTGTTTTAAATAAAATATCGATTATAATGATAAGTACGTTTGACGATTCAAGCATTGTGGAACAGAATTGCACTGACCCTCACCACTGAAAATGATTGGAAACAACATCAAATGAATGTCCTTCTATTTCTCCTTGAACAGCTAAATGTGATAGACCATGACGCAATGAGTTAAAATAGTTGAAACTTCGTGTTTGTTTAGTGGATTGTGTCTAATGTGACCAATGGGAGCACTAACTGATTTAACCGTGGTTCCAACTGCTCTTAAGAACTGTTCGAATCGCTGCATGCAGACAACGCAGACAATTTGTATAACTGTTCGCTGCTTCAAGTAGAAAATGGGATATTCCGCAATTTACAACATCGTCAGAATTTACTGCCTGGTGCTTGCAGCACTTGGAGTTCCAGGTAACGTTATACATTGAAATTAAGCTCGGTACATTGTTGATTAACTGTATCTAGATGCCCAAATTGCATATGCTGACCAGTGCATATTTCATGTTTTCCGCCGTTCATTTAGTTTCTGAATGTTATTCCCGTTAAGTTAGAGTTTAATTTGACATGGAGATATAATTGATGTTTTTCAAACGTTGATGCACAACAGTATGTCAAGACTGTTTAAAACACAAAACACGCGAATAGGAACGTACCGCACTCAGTGCTGGCGGAACTCCATAGCAACATCTATAAAGAGGAATAAATATTCGACCTTCCGCGTCGAGGCCCTTCAGGAGGATTTTGTGAGGACAGGTTGCAAAACAAAATACTTCCCGTGACATCCCGACCGTGACAGCAATGACTTACTAGGCCCGGCAACTGCTGAGTCCGCCCTCTGCCGTGATATCCCTCTCTGACTTTGGGCATTCCCGGCACATTTCCGCTCATACTACGGTGAGGTTTTACTGTTGCGGCGAGGATACTCGATACCTCGAAGGTATTGGTTAAATTGCAAAGTATCATCAGTTGCTCCACTCTCTCCACGTTGAATGTAACTTCCACTGCTGTCATCACGGACTGAGGAAATTGGAAGATGTTGCCTTCGTGCTATGCACGAGGTTTAGCATCAAAGTACAGAACACGCAAGCTGTGCAGTGTTATTCAGTGAAAAACAAATGGTAATGTCGATTCATACAGTGGTACAGAGGCATGCAAAAGTTTGGGCACCCCTGGTCAAAATTTCTGTTACTGTGAATAGGTAAACGAGTAAAAGATGAACTGATTTTCAAAAGCCATAAAGTTGAAGATGACACATTTCTTAAATATATAAAGCAAGAAAACTTATTTATTTCCATCGTTTACAGTTTCAAAATAACTAAAAAGGAAAAGGGTCCGAATTCAATTCCATGAAGTGTGCCCAAATGTGGTTCCATTAACAAACAGGACTCTTTCTCATGGGTCATCCCGAGAAAACGCAGTCATACAAATGAAATATGATTTTTAAGATTAGTCTGTCATTTATTTACCTGCTTCTCCAAACAGGAATAGGTTTGTCCTCAAACCAGCAGCTGCAGTCATTATTTCATTAATTTGTCCTTTCCAGCGTGACTGTATACTGAAGTGTGGAGTATAATGTGTGTCATGTTACAACAACCTCCCCGTTCATCAGCTGCTTTCTTTCTCATTTTTCTGTTAACTATCCTATCAAATATTTATTCAAGATGCGTAACTTAACGCCCAGACATTGCTTTCAAATCCATATTGATTTTCTATTAGCATGTTTACTTTCCACGATTATTTCACTGATTAGGGCTGTCTGGTGAAAGCACTTTTTACCTTTCACTTACTAGCCGTTCGCAATTTGGCGTCTCATTCATGCTGGGGCAGCCAAAGTTTAGGACGCCTCTCTGGTGTCACCGTACATCTAGATGGAGTGCTAAGTTTGTGACGTCTGACTTTAAACTTGATGACCTATCAGTCTGAGACCAGTCAGCCATGGGAACCGTTTCCCATCTTGTGAGTTGAGACGGATCCAGAGCCGTCCCCAAATATTCTGCGGTTTTCAATGAAATGCATTCCTGATCCTTTTGTCAATATAATTATTGAATAACGTCATTTCTAATGGAAGCTAATTAAATACACACTTTAAACAAGTGTAATTACGTCATATCGCATGAAAGTAAAACCAATCTCTCCACTAACTGTGTCGTTCTCCGCAAGACGCCATCCTAGGTATTGATAACCTTGCCGTCCACGACTGGTATCCGGTCCTTTGTTCACTATTTAACAGAACCGCCTGAGGGCGCTCTGCTATCAGACCCTGGCTTCATTTCTGACGGTATACTTCTGGATCTGAAACTGCCGAGATCTAAACTGTGCATTGTAACGAGGACTCACCTCATCGGGCGATAGGAATCCCATGTCGGTCAGCCCAAATGGACTCTGACTCCAGACAATGGCCCGATCGACTCCCACAATGCAAATAACGCCATTCTGTGGTACCTGAGGGTATTTATTTTTATATATAACTTATTTCAGTTAATCTAACAGCGATTGTGATCCTGTCCCGTGGGAAATACGGTCCGTCCAAATGCATTACACTCTACCTTGTGGCCATGGCGGCAGCGGATCTGGTGGTGGTCATAGTTGTTATAATACTCGAGAGGACAAACTTTTTTTTACCTGTTTGCTAATTCGTTTCTGTTAATTCCGACGTGTACTGTGCTACTTTTCCTGAGCGTCGCAAACCGTGACTGTTCCGTCTGGTTCACGGTTGCTTTCACATTCGATCGTTACGTCGCCATCTGCTGCGAGAAACTGCGGAACCGATATTGCACCGAGAGAACAGCGACTGTGGTGATAGCAACCGTGAGTGCAGCGTGTTGTGCAAAGGCCGTTCCATTATACTTCGCAGTGGATCGATGGCGTTGTATTGTCGTAGCTGAATACTTCACGTCATCCCTGTGGAAAAGTTACGATATATCTGGCAACATCACAAAGCCGCTGTTACCAATTTGTTTAATTCTACACTTTAATGTTTTAACCGTCAAAAGGATTATAGCGACAAACAGAGTTCGCCAGGTACTGTTGAAAAACAGCGAAAATCGCAATGATCCGGAGATAGAAAACCGGAAAAAGTCAATGATTCTGCTGTTCTCTCTTTCAGCCAATTTTGTATTAGTTTGGATGCCCTATGTCGTACATATTATGAACTGGCCAGTCAAAAACTACTTCTACACAGACAGATATTTCAGCAAACCGTCCTATATCCCGAAGCAATGTGGGTTTATGTTGACTTCTCTCAGTACCTGCACCAACACGTGTATCTATGGACTGACACAGCGAAAATTCAGGGTGGAACTGAAGAATGGAGCAAAGTACCTGTTTGTAGCAACGGGGAAGATTTGCATACAAACTGCAGCAAAATTATTCCAAATATCTATGAATTATTCCTTATTGCAACTTCAAAACAATACTTTGGAAGAATATTTGATTTGATCTTCAAGAGGCCGTTGTTCCGGGATGTCACCGTACAACAGCTTTGCTGGATAAAACAACAGGAATGAAATTATTATCTTCACAGATGGATTTTGGACTGAGATATCATGAAATGTCAGTGTACTATGTTGTATTACAATATAACTAAACATATAAACAGGAATTAATCTGATCATTAAACACGCTGTTGACAAAATCTCAGCATGGTTTTAAAATATACATAATGAGTAACAATACATCCTTGTTTCATCCGAAAATTATCTTTTTATCATCTCTGAATGTCAGCATCGGACGGTGACGTCAATATGACAATTACAGAACCACCTTGTTGTTCTGCGCATCAGAGACGGATGTCTCTTACAGACTGGTTGGGAATAGCGAAGTAGTAAGGGTTCCTTTATAATTAACAATTACAAATGTGAGATAACTAGCTGGAGCTTGGCCATTGCACTTGGGTAATGCTGATACCTTTGATGCAAATTGATGGGAGAGATTCGACTGCTGTTATGTTTCGGTAATAAAAGCTAGAAAATGTGCGCCTCTGAACTTATCCACAAGACCATAAGTAAGAGGAGCAGAATTAGACCATTTGGCCATTCGAGTGCGCTCCGCCATTTAATCATGGCTGTTCAAATTTTCTTCCCAGCCTCAACCAATCGAGAAGCTATCAAATTCTGCATTAAAGATACAAGATGCCTGTGGCAAAGAATGCCACACATTCACCACAAGTAGAATAAATACGTTACTACAGGTCTCCGTTTAAAAGGATGCCCACTATTCTGCGGTTGTGTTCATTTGTGCTCTATTGTATGCCCTCTCTTATGCTTTAAACTGTATCAGACTTCCCTTTTCAGCCACCGTTGGTTGGTCCTTCATAATACATCTTTGGGATGTATCTTTCCTGCGTTTTCCGAATTTCAGGAGACATTGCTATTGACCCGTCATTCTTTCTGATGTCCCTTTTTAATCCTTTCTGGCTAATTACTCACCAAATCCCCTGTTGTTCTGTTTACTCCACTGTAATCGTGACATTTCTGACCTTATTTTCTTAAACTGAAAGGTGTTTTCTATCGTATTATTATCACTGTTTCTAAGGATTCTTTTTATAACACAATACCTATTCCAGAATTGCCTTCTCTCTAGTGGGCTGAAGCACAAGCTTCTCGAAAAAGCCATCTCATCCGCATTCTGCAAATTTCTCCTCTTGTGATGCACCATCAATCATAGAACATAGAACAGTACAGTACAGTACAGGCCCTTTGGCCCACAATGTTGTGCCGACCCTTAAACCCCGCCTCCCATAGAACCCCCCACCTTAAATTCCTCCATATACCTGTCTAGTAGTCTCTTAAATTTCACTAGTGTATCTGCCTCCACCACTGGCTCAGGCAGTGCATTCCACGCACCAACCACTCTCTGAGTAAAAAACCTTCCTCTGATATCGCCCTTGAACTTCCCACCCCTTACCTTAAAGCCATGTCCTCTTCTATTGAGCAGTGGTGCCCTGTGGAAGAGGCGCTGGCTATCCACTCTATCTATTGCTCTTAATATCTTGTACACCTCTATCATGTCTCTTCTCATCCTCCTTCTCTCCAAAGAGAAAGGCCCAGCTCCCTTACTCTCTGATCATAATCAATACTCTCTAAACCAGGCAGTATCCTGCTAAATCTCCTCTGTACCTTCTCCAATGCTTCCACATACTTCCTATAGTGAGGCGACAAGTACTGGACACAGTACTCCAAGTGTGGCCTAACCAGAGTTTTATAGAGCTGCATCATTACCTCGCGACTCTTAAACTCTATCCCTCGACTGATGAAAGCTAACACCCCATAAGCCTTCTTAACTACCCTATCTACATATGAGGCAACTTTCAGGGATCTGTGGACATGTACCCCCGGATCCCTCTGCTCCTCCACAGTACCAAGGAACCTGCCATTTACTTTGTACTCTGCCTTAGAGTTTGACCTTACAAAGTGTACCACCTAACACTTCTCCGGATTGAACTCCATCTGCCACTTCTCAGCCCACTTCTGCATTCTATCAATGTCTCTCTGCAATCTTTGACAATCCCCTACACTATCTACAACACCACCAACCTTTGTGTCGTCTGCAAACTTGCCAACCTACCTCTCTACCCCCACATCCAGGTCGTTAATAAAAATCACGAAAAGTAGAGGTCCTAGAACCGATCCTTGTGTGGACACCACTAGCATAACCCTCTAATCCAAATGTACTCCCTCCATCACGAAACTCTGCTTTCTGCAGGCAAGCCAATTCTGAAACCACCTGGCCAAACTTTCCTGGATCCAATGCTTTATGACTTTCTGAATAAACCTACCGTGTGGAACCTTGTCAAATGCCTTACTAAAATCATGTAGATCACATCCACTGCACTACCCTCATCTATATGCCTGGTCACCTCCTCAAAGAACTCTATCAGGCTTGATAGACACGATCTGCCCTTCACAAAGACATGCTACTGTCCGTGATCAGACCATGATTCTCTAAATGCCCATAGATCCCATCTCTAAGAGTCTTTTCCGACAGCTTTCCCACCACAGACGTAAGGCTCACTGGTCTATAGTTACTCGGAATATCCCGACTAACTTTTTTGAACAAGGGGACAACATTCGCCTCCCTCCAATCCTCCGGTACCATTCCCGTCGACAACGAGGACATAAAGATCCTAGCCAGAGGCTAAGGAATCTCTTCCCTCGCCTCGTGGATGAGCCTGAGGAATATTCCGTCCGGCTCCGGGGACTTATCCGTCCTAATGTATTTTAACAACTTCAATACCTCCTGTCCCTTAATGACAACATGCTCCAGAACAGCAACCTTACTCATATTGTCCTCACTATTAAGTTCCCTCTCATTGTTGAATACCGAAGAGAAGTATTCATTGACGACTTGCTCACTTCCACAACCTCCGGGCACATCTTCCCACCCTTATCTCTAATCGGTCCTACCTTCACTCCTGTCATCCTTTTGTTCTTCACATAATTGAAGAATGCCTTGGGGTTTTCCTTTACCCTATTCGCCACGGACTTCTCATGCCTCCTTCTTGCTCTCCTCAGCCCCTTTTTAGTTCCTTTCTTGCTTCCCTATATTCCTCAACAGACCCATCTGATCCTTGTTTCCTAAACCTCATGTATGCTTCTTTCTTCCACCTGACTAAATTTTCCACTTCACTTGTCTCCCATAGTTCCTTGACCCTACCATTCTTTATCTTCCTCATCGGGACAAATTCATCCCTAACATCCTGCGAGAGATCCCTAAACATCGACCACATGTCCATAGTGCATTTCCCTGCAAATACATACCCCAATTCACACCTACAAGTTCTCGCCTTATAGCCTCATAATTTGCCCTTCCCCAATTAAACATTTTGCTGTCCTCTCTGATTCTATGCTTTTCCATGATAATACTAAAGGCCAGGGAGCGGTGGTCACTGTCCCCCAGATGCTCACCCACGAACACCTGTGTGACGTGATCCGGTTTTTCTTTTAACCGATCTACATATTGAAATTCCTCATGACTATTGTAACATTACACTTTTTTACATATCGTTTCGATCTCCCTGGATGTTAAGCTCTGAACTACTATCGTCGTTCAGCCATGACTTAGAGATGTCCATGCCTTCATACCTGCCAATCTCTAATTGCGCTACAGGATCACCTACCTTATTAGTTGTACTATGTTCCTCTCATTTAAGTATATCATTATGTCAACAGGGACACAATTTTAAAATTCTTCCATTAAAATCAACTTTTTAATTCACTATACTGCCAATTCACATTGTTAGAGGAAACCCATCGCTCAAAACACACAGATTTATCGTAGGCAAATTCCACATAAGTTTTATATACAGATTTTTTTTTCAAATTTCTGAATCTTTCTCTATAAGCTTCCGGAACCAATTCATACGCTTTCAGTATATGCTGCTTCACAATATCATAATCAAGTGATTGCTCAGCAGTTAAAGCTGTATAAATTTGTTGTACCTTACCTCTAATTATGCTTTGTAACGTCACTGGCCATTTATCTTTCGGCAACCGTGAAATCAGAGCATAGTTTCGAAATGCTGGAAATATTTATCTACTTCTGTCTCATTAAATGGAGGAGCCAATATAACTTCCCAAGTAACAACAGACTGCTTCCTAGAACCAGAGGACTGTTTCTCGGACCTAAACTGCTCTATCGCTGGCGCAAATTCCCTCTGTTTATTTGCAGGTTCTAACTGACTTCGTTGCAAGTCAGCTTCTAATTGTTTCTGTTTTAAGTCAGCTTCTACTCTGACCTTTTCTAACGCTACATGTTCCAAGTATAACTGGATCACTGCTTTACTTACAGGAAACCGGCTTCAACAAAAACTCCCGAATTTATATAGTGTTCCGCAATTTTCCTCCGAATTACCGGCTCAGTTGTAACCTTCGAAATTCCTTTAAGGTCCAACATTCTGGCAATCTCGCATTCGTCATCCTTTTTCACCTTCGCGAATAACTCCGGGTCTGGCGATGCCATAAACTGGTCAATATTCATTGCTGCCTAACACCACCCACAGATCAATCAAACAAAAGAATCCTTTTTTTTTCAAATCAGATTGATAATTAAACAAGCACTTCAGATCAAACACGGAAAATCCAGACGAGCCCAATGTTCCTGTTACGTCATCAGCAACAATGAATATAGAATTTAGTCCGGTTTTATAAACAACCATTAACATTTATTAAACTCTGCTCAACAATAACGAAAAGTATTCAAACGACTAACGTAACCAGAAGTTAACTGCTATAGACAACTCTGGAACAGTTCTTAAAGTAGGAAATCCGAACATAGTCTTAAAGTGGTGAATTCGAACACAGTCTTAAAGTGGTAAATTCGAAGACAGTCTTAAAGTAGTAAATTCGAAAGTCCAAGTGATTTACACAGTCAGTAAGGAGAGACTTCTCTGGAAACGGATTTCTTCGAGGACGTGACGTTACTTCTGATCCCGTCCAAAGGATTCACGACGAACGAAATAAAACAGCTTAAATGAACTGACATTTTCTTGGCGAGTGAACACGGTACAAACATTCCTGATCTTGCAGGGGCTATCTCAGACGCAGGCCACTCTTCATGTACGAAGATTTAATAAGATCGATCCTTCATGAAACCACTAAACGACACTAACTTTACTCAATCCCCAAGTCTTCAGGCCCCAATACGAGATTGTAAAGGTAAATCAAAGGTACCCCAAACAAAAAAGGATGGCAGCGATTGGCGAAACTGCCGACACAACGATTTTACCTCACAATAGAAATTAAAACTCAACTTGAAAACGAAACTGCGTCATGAGACGAATACGCAACATAATGGAGTAACTAACGAGTTAACTGACGAACTAAAACTGACGGACTAAAACTGCGTGACACCAGGGGTTTCCCTTTTTAATATATGTAGGGAACATGTCATGAGGTGACCTCACACTAGCGGGAAAATTACATCACCCCACCATCATAACACCATTACATCATGCTCTTTTCAGAATGGCAGGCAGTGACTAGTGGGGTACCGCAAGGCTCAGTGCTGGGACCCCAGTTGTTTACAATATATATTAATGACTTGGATGAGGGAATTAAATGCAGCATCTCCAAGTTTGCGGATGACACGAAGCTGGGCGGCAGTGTTAACTGTGAGGAGGATGCTAAGAGGATGCAGGGTGACTTGGATAGGTTGGGTGAGTGGGCAAATTCATGGCAGATGCAATTTAATGTGGATAAATGTGAAGTTATCCACTTTGGTGGCAAAAATAGGAAAACAGATTATTATCTGAATGGTGGCCGATTAGGAAAAGGAGAGGTGCAACGAGACCTGGGTGTCATTAGACACCAGTCATTGAAAGTGGGCATGCAGGTGCAGCAGGCAGTGAAAAAGGCGAATGGTATGCTGGCATTTATTTCGAGAGGATTCGAGTACAGGAGCAGGTAGGTACCACTGCAGTTGCACAAGGCCTTGGTGAGACCACACCTGGAGTATTGTGTGCAGTTTTGGTCCCGTAATCTGAGGAAAGACATCCTTGCCATAGAGGGAGTACAAAGAAGGTTCACCAGATTGATTCCTGGGGTGGCAGGACTTTCATATGAAGAAAGACTGGATGAACTGGCCTTGTACTCGTTGGAATTTACAAGATTGAGGGGGGATCTGATTGAAACGTATAAAATCCTAAAGGGATTGGACAGGCTAGATGCAGGAAGATTGTTCCCGATGTTTAGCCTTTTAGGACCGAGATTAGGAAAAACTTCTTCACACAGAGAGTGGTGAATCTGTGGAATTCTTTGCCACAGAAAACAGTTGAGGCCAGTTCATTGGCTATATTTAAGAGGGAGTTAGATACGGCCCTTGTGGCTACGGGGATCAGGGGGTATGGAGGGTAGGCTGGTGCAGGCTTCTGAGTTGGATGATCAGCCATGATCATAATAAATGGCGGTGCAGGCTCGAGGGGCCGAATGGCCCTCCTGCACCTATTTTCTATGTTTGTATGTTTCTATGCTCGCAAGAGAATCAATTACATCATGGTCATAAGACAGTCTCAAGATACCCACGAGGTATGTAACAATAGGTTGGAGCCAATGCAAAGTTTTCCTGGAGCTGCGGGATTGGAGGGCATGTGTTCTTTGTTGAATGTGTTTATTATTGTCATATATCGTGATATACACTGTAGAAACCTGACTTGTTTTCGCTAAAGAAGGAAAGTCTACGGAGGACACTTAATACCAATTTATAAGATAGCGAGTGTGAAAGATTGGGAAGCGAACAGGTGTGATTCCCAAAAGCTTAAAAGATATAATCTCAGAGGCAGTGAGACTAGGTTCCAAAGGTAAGGTCAAAGGATGTGTGGGATATTAAGGGTGTCTTGGGGAAAATACAGTCTCCGATGCAGCTGCTCTGACGTCTTTACATCTTCCGATGCGCTGTACACATGCGTGTTCCGTTATCCCTCGTTAGCATCAAGGAGGTCTCCAGTACAGCCGTATCAGAGTCATAACATATTCTCCGTCGAGCCCAGGTGTGTAGAGCAGCAATGAAGTTCCTTCATCCCTGTCTGTACTTGGTCGCACACAGAAATAAAGTGAATCTTCATCGCTTTTCCGTAATTATTATTACACACAGCACGACTGTTAGCCCTGAAGTAAACCCCTAAAACTTGAAGGAACTGTGGACCGCTCTGAGCATGGACTCTAACGTTTCACATGCCTGGCATGGGTGACAATACCACGAGTCAAAACACAGGTCCTGTTCAACCGAAGGCTTCAGGCCTGACCAGTACACCAGCAGGAAACCCCGACTACCCGTCGTGGTCTTCCACAGCGTTGACCAAGAGGACCTCGCCCTGAGGCACTTCGGGAAACGTGGGGGTCGCCATCATTCTCGCTACTTCCTCGGGCCATACCACCATTGGCTTCGACTGCGTGAGCCACACAGTCCCTCGTTGAAATTCGGTATCTGGCCCAATGCTGCTACGCGCTTTTTCAAAAGCAGCTCGAAACACCGGGTGAACGGACAGTGTCCCCAAAAAGCTCTCACCAGCCTTCTCCTTTCAAGTCCTCATGAGCCTCCTCACAAGAGGGGTGTTGGTCCCTACCAGCATGACACGCCGCCCTTCTCAGCGGGGACCGGACAAACCAGCACTAATGTATCAAAAACCTCAGACACCCAGACATCGGCCTCCAAGAACTCCAGCTTCACTGACAAATAACCGTCGTATGAATAATCACCAGCAGTGAGACCCCAATTCTCCAGTGCAGTGAATGGGGTCAAGGATAAATGCTTCAGATACCGGTTGTAAAACGAACAGTACAGTAACGTGATCTGCGACCAGGTGTCGAGTATGGCTTTAGCCGAAATACCCTCCATTCCTTAGTGACCCACTGGAGCATGGTCCCACGAAACTTTCAGGAATAGGGTCTTTTGCTTTCGCGAGTTCTTGGTTCATTTCTGTGAACGGGTTCCCCCGGAAGCACCAGACCGTTCCCTAACTGGGTCTCCTGTAAGTTTCCCGACACCTCTCCCTGCTTAGGGAGCGGGGCTCATTCTCCAAGGGACTTCCTGCCGCTCCTATTCCCGCCGGTAGTGTCCCTTTTACCCACAGTTATGGCAGACACTACCGGCCCACCTCTTCTCGCGGAACCCCGGCCAGCCGTAGCCATCTGCGTAGTCCGTCCAGTCTTATCATCCGGAGGGTCCACGCCCGCTGTTAACTTCCGGGTCATCTCAGTTCTCAGCTCTGCCACCTTGATCGGAATTGATTACCATCGTGGAAAGAATTACTAGCATTTACAGCCTGTGTTATATAAGCTTGTGCAGAGTTAGCATGTGATCTAAAATTTTGACAAAGTTTGATAGATAAATAGTGGAGAATATCCTGACTGGTTGCATTATGGTCAAGTTTAGAAACACCAATTCCCGTGAATCAAATAACTAATGAAATGTTCTGGATGCAGCCAGTCAATCACAGGTTAAAGTCCTCCCCACAACCCAGCACATCTACAAGGAGCTCTGCCCACAGGAATGCAGCATCCATTATCAAGGTGATGCTCACTTCTCGATGCTGTTATCAAGAGGGTGTTACAGGATCATCTGGTCCCAGCACCATGTTATACCTGAACTATCAGGATTTTGTAGCAGAACGGATAACTTCAGTCACCCCATCAAGGAATTCATACTCAGGGACACCACAAAAATGTTCTCGATATTTATTTCGTATTTATATTTTTTTTTTACTTACACAATTTATTGCTCTTGTTATCTTTTGTACTTTAGTGTTTTGTCCGACTTTCTTGTCGGCAGTTTTCATTGATTCCATTGTTTCTCTTTGTATTTACAGTGTATGCCTGCAATAAATTGACTTACAGGATAGTGTATGGTGACGTATGTACTTGGACGAAACATTTACTTTGCACAGTGAAGTTCATTGATCAGCTCCTGTGAGGATAGGTGGAGTAAGATTGGTCTTTTCTCTTTGGAGGGAAGCAGGATGAGAGGTGACTTGACAGAGGTATGCAAGATGTTTGGAGACGTAAATCAAGTGAACGGTCAGATTTTTTTCCCCAATGTGGAAGTACCTAAAGCAAGGTGGCACAATTTTAAGATGATTGGAGGAAGGTATAAGGGGGATGTCTGATGATAATTTCTAAACACAGGGAACGTGTGGACATTGCTGCGAGGGATGATGGTAGAGACAGATGCATTAGGGACAATTAAGGAACATTGCAGTAGGCAATTGATGACTTCCATTGGGAAAGCATTTTGATAACAGTCATACCCAAAGAAGGACACGATTGACTATTGGTATTTTTGCATGCTGGCTGACTGCCCTGGTGAGATCCTTCAGCTCTTCTTGTGTGTTACAAGCTAATAAAAACTACGTCAGGCAGGACTTGGCGAACGTAGAGACCGGGTGCATCTGTGATTGGTAAACTCACACCTGACCCTGTGAGAGCTATTAAAAGATCAGTAGTTCAGAATTCAAATGATTTCTGTGAATGAGAAAGACAAGATTGAAGAACAGCGAATAGAAACATAGAAACCCAATAGCACAATACAGGCCCTTCGGCCAACAAAGCTGTTGCACACATGTCCTTACTATAGAAATTGCCTAGGGTTACCAATAGCGCTCTATATCTATATGCTCCATGTACCTATCCAGGAGTCTCTTCAAAGACCCTGTCGTATCTGCGTACACCACCGTTACCGGCAGCACATTCTACGCACTCACCACTCCCTGCATAGAATAAACAAAAACAACAACTCGTCTGTACCTGCTTCCCAGCACCATAAAACTGCGCTCCCTCCTGTTAGCCATTTCAGCCCTGGGAAAAAGTCTCTGACTATCCATACGATCAATGCCTCTCATTATCTTATGCACCACTATCAGGTCACCTCTCATCCTCCGACGCCTCAAGGAGAAAAGGCCGAGTTCACTCAACGTATTCTCCTAAGGCATGCTCTCCCAATCAAGGCAACATCCTTGAAAATCTCCACTGCAACCTTCCTATGGTTTCCACATCGTTACTGTAGTGAGGTGACCTGAACTGAGCAGAGTACTCCAAGTGGGGCCTGACCAGGATCCTATATAGCTGCAACATTATCTCTAATCTTCTAAATTCAATTCCACGATTGATGAAGGCCAATGCGCAGTATGCCTTCTTAACCACAGACTCAACCTGCGTCGAAGCTTTGAGTGTCCTGTCGTCTCGGAACCGAAGATCCCTCTGATCCTCCACACTGGCAAGAGTCTTATAATTGATACTATATTCTGCCGCTATATTTGGCATACCATAATGAACCACCTCACACTTGTCTGGCTTGAACTCCATCTGCCACTTCTCAGAGCAGTTTTGCAATCTATCAATGTCCCGCTGTAAACTCTGGCAGCCCTCTAGACCATCAACAATCACCCCCAACTTTTATGTCATCAGCAAATTTACTATCCCCTTTCTCCACTTTTCACCCGGGTTATTTATAAAAATCACGAAGAGCAAGTGTCCCAGAATAGATTCCTAAGGCACCCCACTGATCACCGACCTCCATGCAGAATATAACCAGTCTACAAACACTCTTTGCCTCTGTGGGCAAGCCAATTCTGGATCCACAAAGCAATGTCCCCCTTGGACCCCATGTCACCTTGCTTTCTTAATCAGCCTTGCATGGGTTGCCTTATCAAATGTCTTGCTGAAATCCATATACCCCATATCTACTGCTTTACGTTTATCGATGTGTTTCGTCACATCATCAAAATATTCAGTCACGCTCGATTAGCGATGTTGCAAATGCTGTCATGAAAAGTAACCATATGGAAAGTTTAGGAAGTGGAAATTAGACAAATCCCATGATAATTATGCAGCAATATGCAAATTAAGCTGAGAATCAGCAGTGCTGGAGGATGGTATGGTAGGTGGAATGACTTTGCTGAGAAAGACCAGGGAGAAAACCAGGGCATTTTGTACATACATTGCAAACAAAAGGGGCACCACGGAACGGAGGAATGTGGACAACTCAGTGGCAGAGGAGTGAAAGTATGCCTTGAGCCAGATGTGGCCAGCTCACTAAATGAATATTTCACGTCAGTATTCATCAAACAGATATTCATGAATGACAGAAAGATCATGAAGGATATGCTGATATTCCACGGCACATTGATAACAAACTTGTGCAAGTTTTGCGACGCTCATTGAACACGAATTAGATAAATTACCAGGGCTGGATAGGATCACTCCAGGATATTGAGGCAAGACTGCAGATTGTTGGGGCTTTCACAGAGATCTTTGTTGTCTATTTTTAATTACACATGCTGGTGCAGAGACTACAGATTAGCCAATAATATTCGCCCGAATCACAAGGGCCATAGAGGCAAACCAGTAAACTGCACCATTTGCAAAAAAGTTTGGTGCAGTTGTGGATATTGAGGAAGGTTGTCAAAGGTTTCAACAGAATATAGACCAGCTGGAAATGTGGGCAGAGTAATGGCAGGTGACATGTTGTACTCTGAGAAGTCAGATTTCGGAGGTTTTGTAGAGATCCCTCTCCCTTTTGGGTAGCTGGAAAACAGTTATGCCAGTGACATGCTCTGCCTTGCGATACGGGAGATCAGGTGTCGGTCAGTTACCCTGATAACTTTTCAGAAGGGAGGTGCACTAGATGCAGCCCCTGACTGTCCTTGTGAAGGAAATGAGAGTAGATATTGACCTAGACTAGATCAGTTGTGAGGTGGTCACAACTAAGAAGCAGAATGCTGCTAAGTTCGGGGACCACCAAGAGAGACAAGTGAGAGGGTCGGACAATGCAGTGACACCAGAGACTGCTCCCCTAACAGCAAGCAGACATTCTGAGGCCGCTGGTACTTAAAATGCCTCTGTTGCCTAGCAGGGTCGATGAGGTCCGGCGGGACAATATTTGAAAGCAGACTCAATATTCTTTGGCTGTAAACGAGATAGCAGGATAGTATGTTGCCTCCAGAGCACAAGGTCAGGAACACTTCGGAACGGCTGCTGAAAACTCTCAAGTGCTCGTGATGCAGATAACATGGTAAAATGAGAGCTGAGCTTGGGCACAGTGAATAAAGGGTGTTAGGAGAGAGCTTAAAAAGCAAAGTATCAAGTACAGTAATCTCCAGATTACACCCTGTGACACATATTGGTGAGGATATAACTAGAATGATGATTCAGAGAAATATGTGACTGAGAGGCTAATGCGGCGGGCAAGATTGAAATTCTTGGATCACTGCAATTTCTTCTGAGGTCAGGGTCTTGTACATAGGAGCTGGATTGCTCCTGAACTGTTGGACGAACAATATCCTGTCGATTTTCGAAAGATGGTAGAAATAGTGTAAATGGGAACGGCAGTCAGTGGATAATACTGAGTAGGGGATAATACTGTCGCCAATGAGAGCATATTTAGTCAATAGGATACACAGCAGCACAGGAAAAGGAGAGGAATGACAATAGGTTTAAATTGCATTTACTTAGGTGCATAGAGGCTTGAAGTGTCAGCTAGATGAACTCAGGAGTGGCTGGTGCTGGGAACTGCTGGATAACTTATTTTCATGTTGCTGTTCAGTGATTTGGGTAACCGAATTAATGGCTTTGTGACCAAGTTTAGAGACAATTCCAAAATAATTTTGTTGGGCACGTGGCCAAGTGGTTAAGACGTTCGTCTAGTTACCTCAAGGTTGCTAGTTCGAGCCTCAGCTGTGGCATTGTTGTTGTTGCCTTGAGCAAGGCACTTAATCACACATTGCTCTAGTCTGTGCGAGGAGTGGCGCCCCACACATACTTCCAATCTGCGCCTTGTAAGGCATGAAAATGCCCGTTGCAGGCAACTCATGGTCTGAGTCGACGTTCCGCCTCCCTTCTTTTGTGGCGGGAGTGGGCAGGCAGTGCTAGGGAAGCATGGAATCTGCTGAAGGACAAACACAGAGGAAAGAGAGACAAAGAACTAGAAGAGGGATTATCGTGCAGGGTAGTGTATGAGCATGCATATAAGCAGTAATGGTGTGGGCTATTTTCTAAGAAGGTTAATCATTCAAAAACATTGGTGTAAATTTGCTTAGGAGTCCTCTTGAATGATTTCCAAAAGTTACCTTGCAGTTTGAGTTGGTGGTAAGGAGGACAAATTAAACATGCTTTACAAATCAAGCATTCATTTCAAAAGGACAAGTTTAAACAAGCAAAATATAATGCTGAGGTTCAACAAGGCGTTGATCATACCGCACTTGGAGTATTGTGAGCAGCTGTGGACCCCTTAAAAAAATCTGTCCTGACATTGGAGAGAGTCCAGGGAGATATATGAGAATGATTGGGGGAAATGAAGGGTTAATTTTTCAGTAGTGATTGGTGACTCTAGGCTCGTACTCGCTGGAGTCACAAGAATTAGGGGTATCTCACTGAAACTTATTAAATACTGAATGGTCAATATAGACTGGATGTAGAGAGCATGTGGAGGCGTCAAGGACCAGAGTGCACAGTGTCAGAATAGAGTGACAGCCATCTAGAACAGAAATTAAGAGAAATTGCTTCAGAAATTGGGTAGTGAAACTAGAGTTTATTGCTGCAGATAGCAGTAGAGGCCAAGCTATTCAGTATAAAAGGGAAATTCATGATTTTTTTATAAATCCAGTCTGATCATCAGAGATAATAGATGGCAAAATATTTTCAATCCTACGTGCCAAAAGTTTCGATAAAATTTTAGTACCAACATTAAGTAGGGAAATAGGTCTATAAAAGCATTCAAATGGGTCCTTATTCTTTTTTTTTTAGGATAAGCGAAATGGAGGCTTCATAAAAAAGATTGTGTAAAATTACCGAATTTAAAAGAGTCGAAAGTACTGAATATAAACGAGGCATAAGCAAAGAGGGAAAAAAGCTTTATGAAACTCCACAGAATGTCCATCAGGATTTGGAGCCTTCCCCGAGTGCAAAGAGTGAACAACCTCGCAATTTCCTAATAAAAAAAATAGGTTGATTCAACAATTTCTGAATATCATCGATGATTAATCGAGCTAAAAATAACCTAAAAAGTTATTTATTAAAATATTATCTTTAGGAGGATCAGAATTCCAAAATTTGGAGTAGACTGATCTAAAAGCAGCGCTTAATTCTAAATGATCAGATGTTTTATCACCATTAGCTTTACAAAATTTATTTAATTTGACGTTTGACTAATAAGGTCTTTGATCGGTTAGGAAATAGTTTACCCGTTTTATCTCCATGAACATAAAACTGACTCTTTTAAGTTTTAAAAGTTGCATTTCAATTGGATAAGTTAAGAGCAGATCGTATTTTGTTTTAATTTCAAAACGCCTTCTGTATAAAACAGGATCGGGAGCCAAAGCATATTTTTGGTCAAATTATTTCAACTGATTGGCTAATTCAATTCTCTCCTTGTTAGCTTTTTTTTCTTAAAACTTGCGGTTAAAGCAATAATTTGACCTCATATATAAGCCTCAAAAGTATCCCATCCGTATTCCCTCCAAAAATTGTTTAAAAAATCTTTATCTGATAGCAAAGTTGGATTAAAAAGCCAGAATATGTTTATTTTGGAGACACCCAGAAGATTTAAAGATAAAAACACAGGAGCATGATCTGAAACAGCAATTTCTTTATATTCACAGGATTGAACCAATGGAATCAGTTGGCTCTTAACAAAAAAAAAAAATCACTCCTGGAATATGTATACTGAACATGAGAAAAAATGAATACTTTTTATCTGTTGGATGCAAAAAACGCAAAACTTCAACAATATCACATTTCATTAGAAAAAAAAATAAAGGAGATAGATCTACTACAAATCAACCATTTAGAAGAAGAACGATAAAAATAAGGATCTAAACAACAGCTGAAGTCTCCTTTTAAATCCGAAGAATATAAACTTAAATCTGATAAAAGCGAAAAAAAAACGTTCTAAAAAGCCTGGATCATCTATATTCCGGGCATACAAATCAGCAAAACCAATTAATTTCTTATTTAATTTCCCTGACACTATAACAAAACGCCCATTGGTATCAGACACTAGATTATGTTGAACGAAAGAAACTGAATTGTCGATTAGAATTGAAATTCTTTGAGTCCTTTGCTTTTTGATTTGGTCTTAGAACTTTTAGCTATTGCTTTCAGGGAATCTAATGATATCACCGGCATTTTAAGGAGGAGTATTGCCCACAAAGTTTCGCTTTATGCTGATGACCGTTTGCTCTACATTTCCAATGTGGAGTCGTTTTTACCTTCTCTACTTTCTTTACTCTCCTGCTTTAGTCAGTTTTCAGGATATAAACTTAACTTTCATAAGAGAGAACGTTTTTCTTTAAATAACTTGATATTAGTTAATACGAAACTTCCTCATAAAATTCCAAGAAATAAATTTACTTATTTGGGCGTAACAATTATTCAGAATTATAAATATGAGCAGAACTATCTGCAGCTTAATGTCAAAAAGACTAAGGAGCTGGTGGTAGACCTGAGGAGGGCTAAGGCACCGGTGACCCCTGTTTCCATCCAGGGGGTTAGTGTGGACATGGTGGAGGATTACAAATACCTGGGGATACGAATTGACAATAAACCGGACAGGTCAAAGAACACTGAGACTGTCTACAAGAAGGATCAGAGCCGTCTCTATTTCCTGAGGGGACTGTGGTCCTATAATATCTGTCGTACGATGCTGAGGATGTTCTACGAGTCTGTGGTGGTCAGTGCGATCATCTTTGCTTTCGTGTGCTGGGGCAGCAGGCTGAGGGTAGCAGACACCAACAGAATCAACAAACTCATTCGTAAGGCCAGTGATGTTGTGGGATGGAACTGGACTCTCTGACGGTGGTGTCTGAAAAGAGGATGCTGTCCAAGTTGCATGCCATCTTGGACAATATCTCCCATCCACTACATAATGTACTGATTGGGCACAGGAGTACATTCAGCCAGAGTCTCATTCCCACCGAGATTCAACACTGAGCGTCATAGGAAGTCATTCCTGCCTGTGGCCATCAAACTTTATAACTCCTCCCTTGGAGGGTCAGACACCCTGAGCCAAAAGGCTGGGCCTGGACTTATTTCCTGGCATAGTTTACATATTACTAATTAATTATTTATGGGTTTATTACTATTTAATTATTTGTGGTGCAACTGCAACGAAAACCAATTTCCCTCGGGATCAATAAAATATGACTTTGACTATGACGATGACTATGACTATTCCTTTTTAAGGTTTCTTTTTTTACAGTTCTGGATTATCTTAAGAAGGCACTATCAAATTTCTCACCCCTCTCTTTATCGTTGATTGGCCGAATCAATTCTATTAAAATCTATATTTTGCCTATTTTTTAATATTTATTTCAAACCATACCTGTTTTATTTCCTAAATCCTTCTTTGATTCTTTGCATTTTATTATATCTTCTTATATATGGAAAAACATAAAATGTCTCTTTTAAACAAAGTTCAATATTCAATATTATGAATTAATTAATTTTTATGAATATAGAGTAAGGAGTTTCTATGTGCGATTTAGTATAATGTATTTGACATTTTTTCTTGAACTCTGTATTCTCCTATGAAGAAAATTAATAAAAATATGGAAAACAAAATAAGGTTCATCCTCAAAAAGCTAAAAAGAATGGAGGTTTAGATTTATCCAATTTTAGCTTTTATAACTGGGCAGTCAATATACGCAATCTTACGTTTTAGTTATACTATATTAATCGAGAGGACTGCCGGGTCTGGGTTTCTTTAGAAGTTAACTCTGTTAATAAACTTCCTATCATTTATCTTTTCGGATCCTCAAATCCTTTATCTTTAAGCAATTGAACTGATAATTCTGCAGATAAACACAATTTGAGGATTTGGGTACATTTTAGAAAATATTTTGGTTTATTGAGATTTTCACTTTCCAGTCTCATTTTTTCTAATTATTTTACAAACCTTCTATGTATGATGTAGTTTTTAAAGAGTGGAATGAATTGGGTATTAAATATTTTCCCGATTTGTTTGTTGGAGACAGTCTATCATCATTTGAACAACTGTCAGTTAAGAACAGCCTACCGAGAACTCACTTTTTTCGGTATTTACAAATTAGAGACGTTTTACGCTCTCAAGTACATACATTTCCTAAAAGTCCAGATAAAAATTGCCTTGGTTTGACTTTTACTTTGAAGCCCTTTCATAATGCATCAATATCTAATATTTATGGTATGTTGTTGGGAATGAGAAATATTCCTTTAGGTACAATTAAAAATCTTTGGGAACACAATTTACAGATTTCAATTTCTGAGGACACTTGGAATGAAACTTTTAAATTGTTTAATACCTCATCGTTATGTGCCCGTCACTCCTTTCTACAATTTAATGTGGTTCCTGGAACCCATAAGTCTAAAGATAAGCTATCTCGTTTTCATTCAGATTGTGATAGATGTAATAACGGAGAATCTTCACTAATCCATATGTTTTGGACTTGTCCGAGTCTTGAAAAATATTGGAAAGAAGTATTTCAAACTTTTTCAGTGCTTTTTAAGTAAATTTTAAACCTAATCCTTTGACTGCCTTATTTGGTAATGTTGGAGGAAATTACATTGCTTTGGAGACACATGATCTGCATATTTTGACCTTTATTTCTCTTATAGCCAGGATGGCATTGTTGCTTAAGTGGCAGGATGCCACTCTGCCTACTTCTACTCATTGGTTACATGATGTTATGTCTTGATTAAATTTAGAGAATATTAGCTGTTCAATTTCTCAACCGAGACAAGATTTTTTTAACATTGTGGGGAACTTTTTTGAATTATTTGCAAAATCTTTGATCTGCTATTAAGCTCAAGTGTTAGCTAATAATATGATTTACTATATGTTAGGGATTTTTTTCTTTACTTTTTTTTACCCAAACAGGTTTTTTTTTTTGTTTGTTTCTGTTTTCTGGTACTGGGTTTAGATTTTTTTGTATAATAAAATTACTTCTTTTCAATATCATGTATAAATTTAGTTTATATCGATTTTCGGTAATTACACTTCATCTGTGATTTCAATATATTGTAATAGATATACGTATATATCCTACTGTACTCTGTATTCGTTTATGTAAGAAATTAATAAAATATTGAAAAAAGAAAAGAAAAACGTGAAAACCCAAGCCGCGGGGGGCGGGGGTGGGGGCGGGGGGATGAATACTTTATTAAGCACACTACCTGTGGGTGGGAAGTTGTCTTTAATCCTGGTGGTGTGCGTCCTCACTCCTCTTTGTCTGCTGCCTAATGGAAGTTGTGGGAAGAGAGAATGACAGGGGTGCGATGTTCCTTTGATTATGCTAACTGCTTTCCCGAGGCAGCAGGAAATGCAGACGGAATTAATAGAGGGGAGTCACTTTGTTTGTGAGAGACTGGTATGTGTTCACAAACTCCTCCTCTGATATGACTTCACAAATTCCCACTCCTCACTCATCTACACTGAACACCATTGATCATTCCTCAGCCTACTCCTCAGCCTGATCAAGAATCCCTTAATTCAGAATCAGGTTTATTATGACCGGGATGTGTTGCGAAGTTTGTTAACATAGCAGCAGCAGTTCAATTCAATACATGGCAATCTAGACAGGAGAAAAAAGTGAATCAATAACGGTAGGTGTATATGCATATTGAACCGATGAAAAATAGTGCAAATACGGAAATAATATATATTTAAAAAGTAACGTCGTGTTCATGGGTTCAATACCTATTTATAAACCGTATGGCAGAGGGGAGAAAGCTGTTCTTCAATCATTGAGTCTGCGCCTTCAGGCTTGTGTACCTCCTTCCTGATCATAACAATGAGAAGAGGACATGTCTTGGATGATGGAGGTCCTTAATCACGGAGGTCACCTTTCTGGGTCATCGCTCTTTGAAGACGTCTTGGGTACTGACTAATTTTACAACGTCCGATAGCTTCTTTCGGTCCTATGCAGTAGCCCACTCTCACCCCTCCCACACCCACCAGACAGTGATGCAGCCTTTGTCACAATGCTCTCCAAGGTACATTTATAGAGGTTTTTTTTGTGTGCTTCAGTTCGGAAACCAAATGCCTTCATACTCCTAATGCAACATAAACTCTGTCTTGTCTTCTTTATTGATTCCAATTTCTGATGACTGTTGGGGTTTCTATGATACCCTATCCTTATGTATAAGTGGTATCCATAAGGCCTTGTTAGATGTTTCAGGTACAAAAGATGTCCTCTATACAGATCATTATTTTGTCCATTGCATTCAAGACGGTAACCCCGACCCCCTTCCCCTCTTCCACGCATCGTTGTTTCCCGGAACACTGGGCTGCCCATTTTGTCCTTCCCTCAGCCATGTGTCATTTATGACTGTGCTTGGACCATAAGAAATAGAGTCAGAATTAGGCTATTCAGCCAAATCCTATCTGCTCCACCATTCCAGGATGGCTGATTCTTTTATCCCTTTTAACGCCATTCTCTTACCTATTCTCCACAAGCCTTTGATGCACTGACAAATCAAAGACCCATATATCTTCCTTTTGTACTGAATGGCTTGGCCTCCACACCTGTCTGTGGCAACAAATCCCAATTATTGTACTTTATAACAATTTATAATAAATAGAACAGTCAATGTTATATGGAGGACTCTCAAATCAGGTGAATTAATCAATCTGCCGGCCTGTTGGAAGAAGGTATCCCGTAGCCTTTTGGTCCTGGCTTTTATGCTGCCGTACCATTTCCTGGTTGGTGTCAGCTGGAATAGATTGTGCATGGGATGATTCGGGTCCCAATGGTCCTACGTGGCCTTTTTACACACCTGTCCTTGTAAATGTCCTGAATCATGGGAACTTCAAAACTACGTATGCCCTGACCATCTGCACCCCTCTGTGCAGAGTCCTGCGATTCGGGGAGGTACAGTTCCTATACCAGGCAGTGATGCAGCCAGTCAGGATGCTCTCAATTGAGCTCCTGTAGAAAGTTCTTAGGATTTGGGAACCTATACCAAACCGCCTCAACTGTCTGAGGTGAAACCGGTACTGTAATACCTTCTCACTATACAGCTGATGTGTACAGACCACGTGAGGTCCCCGGTGAATTGAATGCTGAGGAACTTAAACTATTTAGGCTCTCAAACCCAGATCCATTGTTGTCAATAGGGGCTAGTCCATCTCCATTCCTCCTGTAATCCACAACCAGCTCCTTTGTGTTTGCGTCATTGAAGGAGAGGGTGTTTTCTTGACACCACTGGGTCAGCGTGGTGACTATCCCTGTAGGCCACCTCGTTATTGTTGAAGATAATGCTTAATGTAGTGTCGTCGGCAAATTTAATTAGCAGATTGGAGCTGTGGGTGACGACACAGTCATGGGTATACAGGGAGTAAAGGAGGGGACTAAGAACACAGGCCTGAGGGGATCCTGTATTGAAAGTCAGAAGGATGAAGGTGAGCGAGCCCAATCTAACCACCTTCTGCTGATCTGACGGGATGTCCAGGATCCAGCTGCACAAGGCAGGGTCAAAGCTGGGGTCACTGTGATTCTTGTCGAGCTGGGATAGAATAATGGTCTTGAATGCCGAACACAATTCAAGAACAGAACTCCCACGCATGCATCCTTCTTCTTCAGATGTACAAGGACGGGTTGCAGAGCAGTGGCTATTGTGACCTGTCTACTTTCTCAGTAAGACTTGCAAGGGGTACCTTATCAAATGCCTTGCTGAAATCCATATACACGACACTTACTGCTCTTCCTTCATCAATGTGTTTAGCCACATCCTCATAAAATCCAATCACGCTCGTAAGGCACGACCTGCCTTTGACAAAGCCATGCTGACTACTTCTAATCATATGTAACGTTCCGTTATATTGGCTCGTGTATGTCTTGGGAAAATCCCGCCCAGCACCCGCCTCAACACTTCCCACAGGGTCAGTCGCAGCCCGAATCAACCACAAACATCAATCATCAGCCAGCACACCTAGTAAATTTTAACAAATACACTTTATAGATATTACTAATTCTATGACATTAACATGCAGTTGATACAGAAAGGAAAGTAATGAAAAAAAAAAGGCGCCACACTTATCAAAGTCCAAGTTCTTCTCGCGCTACAGTTGGAGCTCAATTCGACTTCAGACGTCCACCCGGATCTTGTCGACTCACGGTTCGGGACCACCCGGAGTGATCGACCGGAGCCTCTCCGACCGTCCGCGGTCCTCCTCGTCTCTCCTCCGACTCCCAGCCAAAACTCAGTCCACAGACATATCATACAGCATGGTATCCGAAAACAAAAGGATACATAACCACCCATTGGCTAATAGAAGGCGGTTATCTACTTTAAAGTAAAACAAACTGCTAGTGCAAACTCGCTTCAGAGTTAAAGCACAACAAAGCCGCATTCCCCAGATTAACATAACGAAGACGGCATTTAAAATTTAACAAAAAGAAAGACCCCGTACACATATTATAACTCTCCAAATGTTCATAAATCCTGTCCCTCACGTTCTCCCCCATCAACGTACCAACGAGTGAGGTGAGACTTACTGGTCTATAATTTCCTGGGCTATCTCTACTCCCTTTCTTGAATAAAGGAACAACATCCGCAACCCTCCAATCCTTCGGAAACTCTACCGTCCCTATTGATGATGCAAAGATCATCGCTAGAGGCTCAGCAATCTCTTCCGTCGCTTCACACAGTAGCCTGGGGTACATCTCCTACAGTCCCGGCGACTTATCCAATGATGCTTTGCAAAGGCTCCAGCACATCCTCTTTCTTAATATCTACATGCTCAAGCTTTTCAATCTGCTGAAAGTCATCACTGCAATCATCAAGATCCTTTTCCGTAGTGAATACTGAAGTAAAGTACTCATGAAGTACCTCTGCTATTTCCTCCCGTTCCATACACACTTTTCCACTGTCACACTTGATAGGTCCTATCTTTTCATGTCTTACCCTCTTGCTGTTCACATATTTGTAGAATGCTTTGGGGTTTCCTTAATCTTGCCCGCCAAGGTCTTTTCATGGCCCCTTCTGGCTCTCCTAATATCCTTCTTATGTTCCTTCCTATCAGTCTTATTATGTTATAGATCTCTAACATTACCTAGATCCCTGAACCTTTTGTAGGCATTCGTTTTCTTCTTGACAAGATTTATTACAGCTTTTGTACACCACGGTTCCTATACCCTACCATAACATCCTTGTCTCATTGGAACGTCCCTATACACAACTCCACACAAATATCCCCTGAATATTTGTCACATTTCTTCCGTACTTTTCCCTGTTTCCAATTTAAACCTCATAATTTCCCTTATTCCAATTAAATGCTTTTCTAACTGGTCTGCTCCTATCTCTCTCCAATGCTATTGTAAAGGAGACAGAATTATGATCACTATTTTCAAAATGCTCTCCCACTGAGAACTGACACACCTGACCAGATTCATTTCCCAATACCAAATCAAGTACAATCTTTCCTGTTGTAAGCTTATCTACGTATTGTGTCAAGAAGCCTTCCTGAACACACCTAAAAAAAAACTCCACCCCATCTAAATTCCTCGCTCTCGGGAGATGCCAATCGATATTTGGGAAATTAAAATCTCCCATCACGCCAACTCTGTTATTATTACACCTTTCTAGGATCTGTTTCCCTATCTGCTCCTCGATAGCCCTGTTACTATTGGGCGGCCTATGATAAACACCAGTGAAATTATTGACCCCTTTGTGTTCTTAACTTCCAACCACAGAGACTCCATAGACAATCCCTCCATGGCGTCTATCTTTTTTGTAGCAGTGACACTATCTGTGATCAACAGTTCCACGTCCCACCTTTTTTGCCTCCCTCTTTGTTCTTTCTGAAACACCTAACACCCAGCAAAGCTCATCTGCTTTGTTCAGAACACTCCTTGTGTTAAAATAGACACATCTCAAACCTTCGGTCTGAGCGCGTCCCTTCTCTATCACTTGCCTGCACTCTCCCTTGCACTGTCAACAACCTTTCTCTATTTGTGAGGCATGGAAACTAAGCTTTGTGGATCCTGCAACTTCTGTCTGACCACACTAATGATCTGGTGTCAATGTCCTAGACGATCCTTGGTCTGTCGATCACCATCTCAATTTCCATCACATTGTCAGTCAGGAACTGCAGCTGGTGAACTTCCCTCATGTGAAGTAACCGGTGACACTGACGACTCCAGGACCTCCAACATCATAAGGCAGCTTACCACCTTAACAACTCTTACCTCGCAAGAATGTGGGACCTGAATTAATCCTGAGATCACCACCCAAGAGTACCTACTTCTTAACTTTCGACCCAACTACCTAAATTCTATTTGCAGGACCTTCTCTCTATTCTAAGTTCTAATAAAGACAACGATCTCTGGCTGCTGACGCTGCCCTGGCATGATGGAGGTATCACATCATCCTGCAATCTCACTCATTTCCACAGATACTCTTATCTGTGTCCCCCACTCCACCCCCGCTAAAGTCTTTGCTGCATGTGATTCCAACTCCGTATATTCTTGAGCTTATCTGAAAGCCTCTTGAAATGAAAATGGTTTTAACTGTCATTCTGTGTTCTTTTTTTCAATTCAGCTCACGGCATTCATATATGCATTTTCTTACAAAGGAATTACTGCACTCGTATTAAAGCAAAGTACTTTATGCCAACTCCTACGATTTCAATACCGAAAGGCAAACTAATGTCTACAGTAGCAGCAATACAGTCCTCAAAATAATACTGATCATCCACTAAACAAGCCAATTTCTGCAATATTGGAGGAGTCAGGGATCTGACAATGTCACGCCGCCAGTTCTCTCACTCTCTTTTTCTATCTCTCTATCTGTATCCCTCTGTCTCTGTCTTTCCCTATCTGTCTCTCACTGTCTCTCTTGCACTCTCTCATTTCTCCCTTTCTTGCTCTTCCTATCTTGCTTTCTGTCTTTGGCTCTCTATCTCTCCCTTTCTCTGCCTCATCCTGTCACTCTGTCTATCTCTCTCTCTCTCTCATGCTGTCTTTTTCTTTCCCTCTCAACGTTCGGTTCCCTATTACAGCTCCAGCTGTGGTCTACCCTTAGACAACTCTCTTTCCACCTTGCATCAAAGAACATGTTCAATTTTATCCCCTTTAAAACAACTTACTCTGGTATATTTAAATCTTGCTGCACCCACCCGAACTTTGATGACCTTCAGCCCAGACAAAAATGTTTTTCACCACGTAAACTATTATGGCTGCACTCGACTCTCTGAAAATATTGCTGTAGACTGGTTGTCTTGTACTTCCTCAAAACAATGCCACTCTAAGCTGACACTGTTTTGTTACAGACAACCGTTTTATTTCAGCATAAGCCAAGGAGGAATCACAGTCAACTCTTTCCTTACAGCACCACCGTGGCAGGGAGTTCCAAACACTCAACATTCTCTGTGTGTAAACTAAAACTGACTTTGGCACCCATCCTCTTGTAATTTCCTACGGCTACCTAAAAGGTATATCCTCTCGTGTTAGCCATTGCCAGTCCGGTGAAGAGACACAGGATGCCCACACTATCTATCCTTTTTTTCTCTCTTGTACACCCCTGTCAAATCTCCTTTCATCCCCTTTTTCTGCAAAAGCAGAATCATGTCTGATCTGCCAGTGCATCATAGCGGATCCCGGAATCCACTCACCCCATACACCTGCATTCTGACCATACCCTTTGAAGTCCTGACCGATCACTAACATTCTCCTTAAATATTCCAAGGACTTATCCTTCATCCCAGACTGTCGTAGAAAATTCAACAGACTCACAACTCATTGGCTAAATTAATTCCTCCTTACCACTATTCTAAAAGGTCACCCACACCCCCATTTGTAAAGCTCTGCCTTGCGAGGGTTCACTCTCTTTAAACACAGCCTAACATCGTTCTCTGAGACAGAGATCACTGGGTCATTAGATGCAGCAGGGAACTTCTCCCTTTCAAAGCAGGCATAGAAGTCGTTGAGTTTGTCTGGTGGTGAAACATCACTGCCATTCATGCTATTGGGTACCGCCTTGTAGGATGTAATGTCTTGCAAACCCTGCCTGCGTTGTCGAACATCCGATCTCAGCTCGAACCTCATTCGAATTTGCCTCTTTGCCCTTGAAATAGCCCTCCGCAAATCATACCTGGTTTTCCTAGGTCGCCAGAGTTCAATGCCACAGATTAGGCATTCAGTAGACGACATGCAGTCCTTCAATCATGTATTCTTTGTCTTTTCAAACGTTGCCTCTGTGGTATAATTTGACTCTTTTCTCTGTTTGAATTTGGACCCATCATTGGCTTGTTCTTCCTTACATTCATGTTGCACCCATCGTCTACTTGTAAAACTGTTGGGTTACGTTCAGCTCTGTCATACTGGTTCCCAGCATATGGAACAAATCATTGAATGGTACAGCACAACAACAGACCGTTTGGCCATAATATCGTGCCAAACAATCTGAAAAGTAAATAAGTAACCCCGCTGCCCCCAAAGCTAATTCTTCCGTCCAACACAAAGTCCATCTCCATCTATCCTCCTCATGTTCATGTACCTACTTAAACGTTCTGTAAAAATCTCTAATGTATATATCTCCACCAGTCCAGCACTCTGAGTAAAAAAACATACCACTTACATCTCCTTTCAAACTAACCTCCTCACCTTCAATGTATTGGATATTCCTAACATGTGATAAAGACACTCCATATCTACTCTATCTGCGCCTCGCATGTTGTTATAAACCTCTATCCGATCTCCCCTCAACCTCTGATACTTCAAAGAAAACAGCCCAAGTTTGTCAGGACAGTTATGTTAGTACACGCCATTTCAAACAGAAAACATCCTGGTAAACTTCTTCTGCTCCTACTCCAATGCCTCGAAATCCTTCTTATACTGGGTCAACCAGAACTATATGCAGTACTGGAGATGTGACCCAACCAGAGGCTTTTCAAAGCTGCAACATTATCATTTGAACTTTGAGCTCAATAACTCAGCTAATATGAGCAAGCATTTGATAAGCATCTTAACTGCAGATTGACCTAAGTAGTCACTTTCAAGGAGCTGTAAACTTGGACCTCAAACCTCTCTGTTCAGCAACACTGTTGATGGTCTTCCCCTTAACCCTTTACTACTTGCTTTTGGTCTACCAAGGTGTAACATTTCACATTTATCAGTGTTCAGCTCCATCTGCCATTTCACTGTCCCTATCTGAGAATGATCTACATTGCGCTGTGTTCTTTTCCAGTCTTCTTCACTATCCACAACTGCACCACTCTTGGAATCATTCAAAAACGTATTATACCACCCATCTACACTTTCATCCCGGTCATTTTAATATTTCACAAATAGCAGAAGTCCCAGCACAGATCCCGGCAGATCGCCCCGCATTACTGACCTCCAGCTCGAAGAAGTCTCTTCAAACACTTTCTTTAATTAAGAGGGACTTTGTTAAATGCTTTAGTAAAATCTATGTGGACGACATCATGAACTCTATCTTCATCTATGTTTTTCGTCACTTTGTCAGGAACTCAATCAGGTTGTGAATATAGGACCTGCCGCAAATGAAGAAATGATGGCTCTCCCTAATTAGGCCCTGGATTCCAAAAGCTCATATATCCAATCTCGAAGAAGTTTCCCCGGCAATATTTGCACAAAGGACGTAGGACCTACCGGTCAACAGTTCTCTGGATGTTTTCCTGTTCCCTTCTTACATGCAGGTTTAACATTCGCCACTGACCCGTCCTCTGGGTACTCGTCTGTGCCTAGGAAGGATATGATGCTGCCAGTCAAGGGCAAAACAGTCTCAGGCCCCAGGATGTTATTAACCTTAATACTCATTAGGAGACCCAATACTTCCTCCTCCTTGACTCCCTAACATATTTATACATGCAGCACTGTCGACTTGTCCACATATTTTTCCTCTGGTAAATATTGAAGCAAATTACTTAATATGTATTTCTCTGGATCCAAGCAAAAGTTCCCCTCTTTATCCTTGATGGGTCCTATCCTCTCCTCAGTTATTTTCTTGCCTTGATATATGTGTAGAGTGTCTTGGGATTCACCTTAATTCTTTGTGCCTTGGGATTCACCTTAATTCTACTTGCCAAGGACTTTTGCCCGTCTTGGCTTTTGTAAATTCCATTTTTAGTTCTTTTCTTGATTCTGTATAATATTCAACTACTCCACTTGATCCAACTTCCAAAACTTGACGTACTTTACTTTTCCTTTTTATTCTTGACAAAATTCTTCACTTATCTCTCTCTCTCTCTCTCTCTCTCTCTCTCTCTCTCTCTCTCTGTCTTACTTCTAACAATGTACCTCACGGTCGTCTTTCTCTCGGTCTTTTCCAGCCGCCATATTCCTATTCATCTGCCAATTTCCAGTGTTTTTGTAGTATTTAACAGTCTACTCATTCCTTTGCAGATTGAACTATTTAATATCGACTTATTTTGTCCTTTGACAGATCTGAGATACCCATTATAGACTGTTACATCAGCAACATGACACACAAAATGCTGGAGGATCTGAGCAGAGTTCCTTGTGCTGTCTTGGATTTCCAACATTTTCAAATTTTCTCGTATTTGTACA